>NC_135802.1:10122763-10169663 GCF_964213995.1 Mustelus asterias | reverse complement strand
CTGCAATTTTTTACCATTTAAATAATAGTCCATTTTGCTGTTATTCCTACCAAAATGGATGACCTCACATTTACCAACATTGTACTCCATCTGCCAGACCCTCGCCCACTCGCTTAGACTATCTATATCCCTTTGCAGACTTTCAGCGTCCCCTGCACACTTTGCTCTGCCACCCATCTTAGTGTCATCTGCGAATTTTGACACACTACACTTGGTCCCCAACTCTAAATCATCTATGTAAATCGTAAACAATCATCTGCCAAATGAGCCTGCCAACACCTCCAATACTTTGTCCTTCCCTATGTCAATTTGCCCCAGAGCCTCTAAATTCCATACCATCGCCCTCATTCTCTTGGGTGAAGACGGATGTAAAGTATTCATTCATCACTCTACCAATGTCCTCTGGCTCCACCCACAGATTTCCCCCTTGGTCCCCAGTGGGCCCGACTCTTTCCCTGGGTACCCTCTTCCCATTGATATACTTACAGAATATCTTGGGATTTTCCCTACTTTTACCAGCCAGAGTTTTCTCATAGCCCCTCTTTACTTTCCTAATACTTTCTTAAGCTCCACCTTGCACTTTCTGAACCTCACTAATCCCTCCACTGATTTGCTCCCCTTGTACTTGTTAAAAGCCTTTCTTTCCCTTCCATGGGTGAGGTTTTCCAGCCCCTCCCCCGGCAGGATCTTCCAGTCCTGCCAGAGTCGAGGGGGATTTAAATGGATTGCCGCATTCACGGTGGGAAAACCCAGCGTGTCGAACCAAACTGTCCGGTCACGTGGAACTATCAGGTTATCATTCAAACACTCCTCCAGTTCGCTATTGTCCTATTTAAAAAAACAGAATTCTCCAATCCGAATGCATCTCGAGCAGAAATGGGCCATTCGGCCCATCAAGCCTGCTCCAGCATTCAATACCATCATTGGCCCTTAACTCTACTTCCTCCCCCAATCCCCGCTCCCTCCCTCCCCATTCCCTCGAGGGGCTCAAGGGAAATTCCTGATTCACTATTCCACCCGCTGATGTAAAAACAAAGTTCTGGAAAACCTCAGCAGGTCTGTGGAGAGAGAAACCGAGTTGGCATTTGAGCTCTAGACTCGGAACGTTAGCCCTACTCTCTCCCCCCACACGCTGGTCAGACCCGCCGAGATGTTCCAGCAGTTTCTGACACAGAGTGACGGACGGGGGAAGTGCTGAAACAGTGACTCTCTGGTCCTCACCTCTGGCTGCTTCTTCCCCTCAGGTTATCTCGGCACAGCAGCTTCCAAAGTCAAGCAGCATGAAGATTAAGTCAGTTGTGGATCCTCTGGTGGTCGTGGAGGTTCACGGAGTTACAGAAGACAATGACTCCAAAGTAACAGAACATGTTAGCAATAATGGTAAGAATGAGGGTCGCAGTAACTACAGCCCAGTGACACGGTGCCGTACACCGACGCGGTGACACGGTGCCGTACACTGACACAGTGCCATACACTGACACGGTGCCGTACACTGACACGGTGCCGTACACCGACACGGTGACACGGTGTCGTACACTGACACAGTGCCATACACTGACACGGTGCTGTACACTGACACGGTGACACGGTGCCGTACACTGACACAGTGCCATACACTGACACAGTGCCATACACTGACACGGTGCCGTACACTGCACGGTGACGTACACTGCACGGTGACATACACTGACACGGTGCCGTACACTGCACGGTGACATACACTGACACGGTGCCGTACACTGCACGGTGACATACACTGACACGGTGCCGTACACGGACACGGTGCCATACACTGACACGGTGCCGTACACGGACACGGTGCCATACACTGACACGGTGCCGTGCACGGACACGGTGCCATACACTGCACGGTGCCGTACACTGACACGGTGCCGTACACTGCACAGTGACATGGTGCCGTACACTGACACGGTGACACGGTGTCATCTGCGGCCAGTGACACAGTGTTGTACACTGCACGGTGACACGGTGCCGTACACTGCACTGTACAGTCGGGGCTGGACAGACCCAATATGTACACTACAGGTCAGTCAGGGCTAAGTATGGATGGGTAATATTGTCCATCCTCGTTGGCCTGTGTGTGTGGACTGGCGTGGGCCTGGTGTCACTGATAGACTGGGGTGGCCACGGTAAGATATTCTCTTCCCCAGAGGCTCCGTGCTGAATCTTCTGTCATTATAGCGATGATGTAACAGCTGCACAGTCACCTGTACTCAGGACGAGTTTGTTTTTGGCGTGTTACAGATGTATTTAATTTGAAGTGAATTTTCAGATTCTCGGGTGGTGGTGGGATTCGAACTTGTGTTTTCCCTCAGTAACACGGGGCCTTTGTGCTTTTCCTTTGTCCCCTCAGGGTTCAACCCCATGTGGAACACTACTTTCCAGTTCGACATCACCGTCCCGCAGCTCGCTCTCGTCCGATTTGTCGTGCAGGATTATGACATGTCATCTCGGAACGATTTCATTGGACAATGCACAGTGCCCTTCCCCAGCCTGAAACTAGGTAATTGGGGCGGGGGGAGGCTGGAGGGGGGGGGAGGGGGAGTGGAGGGGGAGTGGGGGAAGGGGAGGGGGGGACTGGAGGGGGGGAGTGGGGGAAGGGGAGGGGGGACTGGAGGGGGGAGGGGGAGTGGGGGAAGGGGAGGGAGGAGACAGGAGGGGGGGAGGGGGAGTGGGGGAAGGGGAGGGGGGAACTTGAGGGGGAGTGGGGGAAGGGGAGGGAGGAGACTGGAGTGGGGGAAGGGGAGGGGGGAACTTGAGGGGGAGGGGGGAAGGGGAGGGAGGAGACTGGAGGGGGGAGGGGGAGTGGGGGAAGGGGAGGGGGGAGTGGAGGGGGAGAGGAGGAGTGGGGGGGCAGGGGGGATGTGGGGAGAGGGTGAGGGGGGGAGGGGAAGGTGGAGAGGGAGGGGAGGGGAGGGCCCCCTCTCACAGAAACTGGTGGGGGCACCCCCCGCCCACCTTCCCAACAATATTGTCACTCCTGTAGAATCTCTCCGTGCAGGGAGAGGCCATTCGCCCCATCGTGCGCGTCCTGGCCCGTTTGAAAGAGCGACCCGATGACTCCCACTCCTTCCCCCACTCAGAGCTTTGCCCGAGAACGCAACACATTTCTTTTTCCTTTTCGATTATTTATCCCGTTCCCTTTTTGGAGTCACTGGGTGGGACCTTACAGCCTCGCTCGTCCCGAAACCATAAAATCCCACCCGGGGGTCAGTGGACCTCCCCGTCGTCCGCCCCCCACCTGCTCCGATTCCCGTGGTGGACGGGACGGTAAAACTCCAGCCAAGGCAGCCATTGAGGCGATGGAGTCCATGCGGCTGTCTTGTTATGATTGAATCGAGTGGCCGCCGGTGTGTTCCACTCTGTACCACACTGTACTGTCAGCGGATTCACAATGTAGAGCACCAGGCTAATGCTCTGAGAATGTCGCTTCAAATCCTACCCCGGCAACTGGGTGGAATTTGAATTCAATTGATTAATAAATTCAACAGATAACTCCCCAAAACAAAATCTGGAATGAAATCTAATGGACGGCAAAGTGGTTAACACTGCTGCCTCACAGCGCCAGGGTTCGATTCCCGGCTTGGGTCACTGTCTGTGAGGAGTTTGCACATTCTCCCCATGTCTGCGTGGGTTTCCTCCAGGTGCTCCGGTTTCCTCCCACAGACCGAAAGACGTGCGGGTTAGGTTGATTGGCCATGTTAAATGTGCGGGGTTACAGGGATAGGGCGGGGAGAGGATTGGATAAGGTAGTCTGACAGAGAGACAGTGCAGATTTGATGGGCCGAATGGCCTCTCCTGTCCCATAGGTGTTCTATGAGAGAGATACCGGCTCACCCTTGGCTGATAGATCGCTGTGTTCAAACACACCGTCCACTCATCTCCCCTCTGGCATTCCCGCTTTTGCCAATCGCCCTAATATGGCCGTGTGGTGCAGAGAATGGTCACCCAGTGGGGGGGTTGAACCAGGCAGGGGAGCGCCCCCCCCCAATGTCTGAATCAGAGTGAGGGGGAGCTGCATTAGGGTTAGAGTGCTGGGGTCCAGTGTATGCAGCAGATAAATACCCTCCTGCGTCACTCATTAATAGTCAAGCAGCTTTAAAATTGGCAAGTCATGTTGCAGCTTTATAGAACCTTAGTTAGGCCGCACTTGGAATATAGTGTTCAATTCTGGTCGCCACACTACCAGAAGGATGTGGAGGCTTTGGAGAGGGTACAGAAAAGATTTACCAGGATGTTGCCTGGTATGGAGGCCATTAGCTATGAGGAGAGGTTGGAGAAACTTGGTTTGTTCTCACTGGAACGACGGAGGTTGAGGGGTGACCTGATAGAAGTCTACAAGATTATGAGAGGCATGGACAGAGTGGATAGTCAGAAGCTTTTTCCCAGGGTGGAAGAGTCAATTACTAGGGGGCACAGGTTTAAGGTGCGAGGGGCAAGGTTTAAAGGAGGTGTACGAGGCAGATTTTTTACACAGAGGGTTATGGGTGCCTGGAACTCGTTGCCGGGGAGATAGTGGAAGCGGATACGATAGTGACTTTTAAGGGGCGTCTTGACAAATACATAAATACATGAATAGGATGGGAATAGAGGGATATGGTCCCTGGCAGGGTAGGGGGTTTTAGTTCAGTCGAGCAGCATGGTCGGTGCAGGCTTGGAGGGCCGAAGGGCCTGTTCCTGTGCTGTAATTTTCTCTGTTCTTTGTTCTTGTTGGCGAATGCAGCCCCATGGGAAATAGAACATTGAGGCCCACAGTATTCGAAGGGCCAAATGGCCTACACTTGCTCCTATTTTCTAATAAATTTGCCCAGTTTGCCAAGAGAAAGAACGGGTTTTTTTAATGGGGGTGACAGAGAGGGTGACAGAGAGGGTGACAGAGGGGGTGACAGAAAAGGGCAATGGAGGGGGTGACGGAGAGGATTTGGGGGTGATGGCAGGGGTGACGGAAAGAGTTTGGGGGTGACGGAGGGGGTGACGGAGAGGGTTTGGGAGCGGGTGTTGGGGAGGGTGCTGGAGTGGGGATCAGTCAAGGTTTGTTGGGGTAATAAGGAAGGAGATGGGGTAGTGGAATTTGGAAGGGGTGATAGTAGAGGGTTAGGCCCCCTCCGCACTGAAGCAGTGAGGGTGAGCAGGCTGTAACCGTGTTTGACTCCATTCTCTCTTTGTGAATGTCCGCAGGTTATCGACACATCCATCTCCTGTCAGAAGACGGGAATCATCTTCCCTCCGCATCGCTGTTCATCCACATCATGATTGAGTAAACCTTCATCGCCTCTGCATCTGACATCTTATCACTGACTTCCAGACTGAATCGAGAGGGCGGGGTGGGGAGTGCAGACAGAGAGAAAGAGAAAGGGGAGGGGGAAGAGTGAGGGGGAATGGGGGCAAGAGAGAGAGAGGGAATGGGGGCAAGAGAGAGAGAGGGAATGGGGGCAAGAGAGAGAGAGGGAATGGAGGCAAGAGAGAGAGAGGGGGAATGGGGAAAGAGAAAGGGGGAATGGGCGAGAGAGAGAGGGGGAATGGGGACAGAGAGAGAGGGCGAATGGGGGAGAGAGAGAGGGGGAATGGGGGAGAGAGGGGGGAATGGGGGAAAGAGAGAGAGGGGGAATGGGGAGAGAGAGAGAGGGGGAATGGGGGAGAGAGAGCAGGGGGAATGGGGGAGAGAAGGGGAATGGGGAAAGAGAGAGAGGGGGAATGGGGAGAGAGAGAGAGGGGGAATGGGGAGAGAGAGCGGGGGGAATGGGGGAGAGAGGGGGGAATGGGGGAAAGAGAGAGGGAATGGGGGAGAGAGAGGGGGAATGGGGGAGAGAGAGAGGGGGAATGGGGAAAGAGAGAGAGGGGGAATGGGGAGAGAGAGAGGGGGAATGGGGGAGAGAGAGTGGGGGGAATGGAGGAGGGAGGGGGGAATGGGGGAAAGAGAGAGAGGGGGAATGGGGGAGAGAGAGAGGGGGAATGGGGGAGAGAGGGGGGAATGGGGGAAAGAGAGAGAGGGCGAATGGGGGAGAGAAAGAGGGGGAATGGGGGAGAGAGTGGGGGGAATTGGGGAGAGAGAGAGGGGGAATGGAGTGGGGGGGGGCGGGAGGGGGGAGGATGAGGGAGGGATAGAGGGGGGAGGGATGGAGAGGGGGGCTGGAGGGGGGGAGGGATGAGGGAGGGGTGGAGTGGGAGGGAGGGATGGAGAGGGAGGCGGGAAGGGGGAGGGTTGGAGAGGGGGCGGGGAACAGGAGGCAGTTTGCACAACACTACGGAAGGTCTGGTTTCTTTCCTGAGGACTGAGGGAGATTTCAATGCTGCTGCTGCTCGTTTCATCAAATCCAGTTTCTGGAGGTTTTTTAAACCTTTTTTTTAACTTTTTATTGTTAAGTTTCTCTGTATGGTCCAGCCGAATAAAAATCCAGGCTCAGAGTGAAGGCTGTTCACTCATCAAATGTCACCTGATTGGTTGGGGATATTCTTTGTAAAACACTATCTAAAAACTTCAATTTTATCCATTTTAATAAAGGAATTCTGAAGCAACTCGCTCCGCCTGTCACTTGTCCTGTCCAACTTGCATTGATATAGCACCTTTGACAACCTCGGGGACTTAGTGATGTTCATTTTTGAAATAGAGTTAACTTAATGTGTGCTGTTACGACGCAGAGGTTAATCCCCTTTACCTCACGTCTTAATCTGCTGCAATTATTTGGGAAGGGGTTATCTGTTCTGCACTAACATTTAGAGGTTCATTAATATAAAGATCTGACACTCGCTTTAAGTGAATAATTAACAAGGTGTTTTATTCAACCAACACGGAACTTTAAACCAGTAACATTTTAATTAAAGGATGGTTTGATTGAAATGCTGTTCAAATAAAGACAAGGATCATTCAGCACCAAAACAGTAATAACAGAATCTTAGTCACTCTCAGAAAACCACATACAACCAGGTCTGATGGCTTGGAAAAGCTTTTGGAGTTCTTCTGTAGTTGTCCGCTCTCTATAAGATCTTTCCGATGTGGTATCCTTCTGTTAGACAGCGGGATAATTCTCTGAAGAGATATTTCAGCTGGCAGGGTGAAAAGCTGCTCTAGTGACGAATGCTGGCTTTTGACTGGCTGCCCTGGCCTCTGGAGATGTTCGCTCTTGAAAAGACTGTTGCTCTGGCCTTTATACCTGCGATGACCTCGCAATTTTCTTGCCCCAGGATTGGTTTGATGCTTTCAACACTATCAAATTCAAATCTGATAGGCTCTTAATAGTTGATGGTCCCTTTTTAAACTGATAGGTTGGCAGAATGCAAAGCCTGCTACCAAGTCAACCCCGATGCTCGGTCCTTTTGAAACAAATGTTGCAGCCTGGAGTCTGTGTGGATTCTGCATTTTAGTGCAGAACCCAAAGACAGCTTTTAAAGGGACCGCGCACTGTTTTCTTTCCCTCTTGGCATTTTTTACAATTCATAGAATCCCTACAGTGCAGAAGGAGGCCATTCGGCCCATCGAGTCCACACCGACCACAATCCTCTCTGGCTCTAATCCCATAGCGCCACGCACTTACCCTACTCATGGCCAATCAACCTAACCCGCACATCTTTAGAGTGTGGGAGGAAACCGGAGCACCCGGAGGAAACCCACGCAGACACGAGGAGAACGTGCAAACTCCACACAGACACCCAAGGCTGGAAGTGGTAGGCAATGCTAACAACTGTGCCACCGTGCCGCCCTTAATTCTTTTGATATAATTATTTTATATCTTTATAAACATTCTTTATATCTTTACAAACTCAACTTCACAACAGTGCATAGCAAGATCCCACAGACAACATTGCGAGAATGACCAGCCTATCCAGTTGTCCGTGAGGTAGTTTGGGGGATAATTATTGGCCAGGATGCCAGGGAGAACACCAGTGTTTGTCTTGGAAATCTGTGCCATGGTTGGAATTCCCCCACTGCCCTCGCTGGTCTGATCAATGGGAGCCAGTGGGGGGGGAGTGGGGGGAGCAGGTGGGGGGGACGGAGAATTTGGTGAGAGGCCCAATAATCGGTTTTGCCCTGACGTGGAATTGCAGCGGGATATTCCCAAGCTGCCCGCAATGGAAGCACCAGAGGTGGACACACCTGGAACCATGTGGTATCCAGGAGTCGGGACTCAGCTAAGCAATGCCTGGTGCTGGCTCCTGAGTTCAGGATGGAGGCTTGCCAGTGTCCCTGGACCCTGCAACACCGCAGGAGGGGATGGGGGGAATCTTCCAGCTTCCATATCATCGTCGAGGTCCATCTTCCAGCCTCTCTCCTGGAGATACATCTCCTTCGTCACGGGATCCATCCTCTCTTCAATGGTGGGTCAGTGATGTTGGGCACCTTGTAAATATGGCACACGGGGTATAATAACAGCACATGGGGTATAATAACAGCACATGGGGTATAATAACAGCACACGGGGTATAAAAGCAGCACACGGGGTATAATAGCACACGGGGTATAAAAGCAGCACACGGGGTATAATAACAGCGCACAGGGTATAATAACAGCACATGGGGTATAATAACAGCACACGGGGTATAATAACAGCACATGGGGTATAATAACAGCACACGGGGTATAATAACAGCACACGGGGTATAATAACAGCACACGGGGTATAATAACAGCACATGGGGTATAATAACAGCACATGGGGTATAATAACAGCACACGGGGTATAATAACAGCACACGGGGTATAATAACAGCACACGGGGTATAATAACAGCACATGGGGTATAATAACAGCACACAGGGTATAATAACAGCACATGGGGTATAATAACAGCACACGGGGTATAATAACAGCACACAGGGTATAATAACAGCACATGGGGTATAATAACAGCACACGGGGTATAATAACAGCACACGGGGTATAATAACAGCACACGGGGTATAATAACAGCACACGGGGTATAAAAGCAGCACACGGGGTATAACAGCACACGGGGTATAAAAGCAGCACACGGGGTATAATAGCACACGGGGTATAAAAGCAGCACACGGGGTATAATAACAGCACATGGGGTATAATAACAGCACATGGGGTATAATAACAGCACATGGGGTATAATAGCACACGGGGTATAAAAGCAGCACACGGGGTATAATAGCACACGGGGTATAAAAGCAGCACACGGGGTATAATAGCACACGGGGTATAAAAGCAGCACACGGGGTATAATAACAGCACATGTACCATCCTGCCTGTCCCACCATGGGAGACTGGTTAGATTGGGGTTGTTTTCTTTAGAGCAGAGAAGGCTGATTGAGGTGTACAAAATTATGAGAGACATAGGTGGATAAGAAGGAACCTTTCCCCCTTTGTAGAGGGGCCAATAACCAGGGGGCACAGATTTAAGGGAAGGGGCAGGAGATTTCGAGGGGATTTGAGGAAGAACTTTTCACCCAGAGGGTGGTGGGAATCTGAAACTCAGTGCCTGAAGTTTAAAGTTCAATTTATTTATTAGTGTCACAAGTAGGCTTACATTAACACTGCAATGAAGTTACTGTGAAAATCCCCTAGCCCCCACACTCTGGCGCCTGTACGGGTACACTAAGGGAGAATTTAGCATGGCCAATGCACCCTAACCAGCACGTCTTTCAGACTGTGGGAGGAAACTGGAGCACCCGGAGGAAACCCATGCAGACACGGGGAGAACGTGCAGACTCCGCACAGACAGTGACCCAAGCTGGGAATCGAACCCAGGTCCCTGGCGCTGTGAGGCAGCAGTGCTAACCACTGTGCCACCGTGGAAGGGTGTTAGAGGCAGGAACCCTCACAAGGTTTAAGAAGTATTTAGATGAACACTTGAAACATCATTGCATACAAGGCTATGGACCAAGTGCTGGAAAATAGGATTAGAATAGATAGGTACCTGACGACCAGTGTAGATATAAGTTCATCAGATATAGGAGCAGAATTAGGCCATTTGGCCCATCGAGTCCGCTGCGCCATTCGATCATGGCTGATACGCTCCTCATCTCCATTCTCCTGCCTTCTCCCCATAACCCTTCAACCCATTACCAATTAAAAATCTGTCTAACTCCTCCTTAAATTTACTCACTGTCCCGGCATCCACCGCACTTTGGGGCAGCGAATTCCACAGATTCACAACCCTTTGGGAGAAGTAGTTTCTCCTCAACTCTGTTTTAAATTTGCTGCCCCTTATCCTAAGACTGTGACCTCTCGTCCGAGAATGCCCCACAAGAGGAAGCATCCGCTCCACGTCTACTTTATCCATACCTTTTATCATCTTGTATACCTCAAGTTGATATCCCCTCATTCTTCTCAATTCCAGAGAGCATGGGCCTAAACTGTTCAATCTCTCTTCACACGACAAACCCCTCATCTCTGGAATCAATCCAGTGAATCTCCTCTGAACTGCCTCCAATGCCGCTACATCTTTCCTCAAATAAGGGGACTAAAACTGTGCACAATACTCCAGGTGCGGTCTCACCAATGCCTTGTATAGTTGCAACAATACTTCCTTACCTTTATATTCTATTCCTTCAGCTATAAATGCCAACATTCCATTCACTTTCTATATTATTTTTTTTAATATACTTTTCCAATTCAATCAAATCAAATCCAATTCAGAGTCTCAACAAGTTGAGACATTTCAGATCCAGGCTGACAAGACAGGGGGAGTGACCAAACCACCCTGTCCTGGGTCTGATCTACATGAGCCAAGCTGATTGGAGAAGGGGGAGGTTCCTCCTCCAAGACTTGGGCTCATCTGCATCCTAGCCAAAAGGCCGAGATGCCGCTTTTAAAAATTGCTTCATATGAAACATATGAAGCTTCAATGTAACCTAATGACCTCAACCAAGTGCAGCATCCTCTCCATACTACACTTGATCTTAGCCAAAAGGCTGAGAAGCGACTTTCTTTATTATCGGCTGTACCTGCTGCTAGTTTTCTGTGACTCATGAACGAGGACACCCAGATCCCTCTGCACTGGAGCACCCCGAAGTCCCTCCCCATTGAGATAATAAGTCGTCTTCCCATTTTTCCGACCAAAATGCATGACCTCACACTTATCCACGTTAAACTCCATCTGCCACATTTTGGCCCAATCTCTGAACCTATCTATATCCATTTGTAAGGTTCTTATTTCCTCATTTCAACTTACTGTCCCGCCTATTTTTGTGTCATCTGCAGATTTGGCTATAGAGCTTCTACCCCTGTATCCAAGTCATTAATATAGAACATAGAACAGTACAGCACAGAACAGGCCCTTCGGCCCACGATGTTGTGCCGAGCTTTATCTGAAACCAAGATCAAGCTATCCCACTCCCTATCATCCTGGTGTGCTCCATGTGCCTATCCAATAACCGCTTAAATGTTCCTAAAGTGTCTGACTCCACTATCACTGCAGGCAGTCCATTCCACACCCCAACCACTCTCTGCGTAAAGAACCTACCTCTGATATCCTTCCTATATCTCCCACCACGAACCCTATAGTTATGCCCCCTTGTAATAGCTCCATCCACCCAAGGAAATAGTCTTTGAACGTTCACTCGACCTATCCCCTTCATCATTTTATAAACCTCTATTAAGTCTCCCCTCAGCCTCCTCTGCTCCAGAGAGAACAGCCCCAGCTCCCTCAACCTTTCCTCATAAGACCGACACTCCAAACCAGGCAGCATCCTGGTAAATCTCCTCTGCACTCTTTCCAGTGCTTCCACATACTTCTTATAGTGAGGTGACCAGAACTGCACACAATATTCCAAATGTGGTCTCACCAAGGTCCTGTAGAGTTGCAGCATAACCCCACGGCTCTTAAACTCCAACCCCCTGTTAATAAAAGCTAACACACTATAGGCCTTCTTCACAGCTCTATCCACTTGAGTGGCAATCTTTAGAGATCTGTGGATATGGGCCCCAAGATCTCTCTGTTCCTCCACAGTCTTCAGAACCCTACCTTTGACCCTGTAATCCACATTTAAATTAGTCCTACCAAAATGAATCACCCTCGCATTTATCTGGGTTAAACTCCATTTGCCATTTTTCAGTCCAGCTTTGCATCCTATCTATGTCTCTTTGCAGCCTACAACAGCCCTCCACCTCATCCACTACTCCACCAATCTTGGTGTCATCAGCAAATTTACCGATCCACCCTTCAGCCCCCTCCTCTAAGTCATTAATAAAAATCACAAAGAGCAGAGGACCAAGCACTGATCCCTGTGGCACTCCGCTAGCAATCAGCCTCCAGTCCGAAAATTTTCCATCCACCACCACCCTCTGTCTTCGATCAGACAGCCAGTTACCTATCCAATCGGCCAACTTTCCCAAAATCCCACACCTCTTTACTTTCATCATAAGCCGACCATGGGGGACCTTATCAAACGCCTTACTAAAATCCATGTATATGACATCAACTGCCCTACCTTCATCAACACACTTAGTTACCTCCTCAAAAAATTCAATCAAATTTGTGAGGCACGACTTGCCCTTCACGAATCTGTGCCGACTATCCTGGATTAATCCGCATCTTTCTAAATGGTCGTAAATCCCATCTCTAAGGACCTTTTCCATCAATTTACCAACCACCGAAGTAAGACTAACCGGTCTATAATTACCAGGGTCATTTCTATTCCCTTTCTTAAACAGAGGAACAACATTCACCATTCTCCAGTCCTCTGGCACCATCCCCGTGGACAGTGAGGACCCAAAGATCAAAGCCAAAGGCTCTGCAATCTCATCCCTTGCCTCCCAAAGAATCCTAGGATATATTTCATCAGGCCCAGGGGACTTATCGACCTTCAGTTTATTCAAAACTGCCAGGACATCCTCCCTCCGAACATCTATTTCCTCCAGCCTATTAGCCTGTAACACCTTCTCTTCCTGAAAAACATGGCCCCTCTCCTTGGTGAACACTGAAGAAAAGTATTCATTCATCACCTCACCTATCTCTACTGACTCCATACACAAGTTCCCACTACTGTCCTTGACCGGCCCTAACCTCACCCTGGTCATTCTTTTATTCCTCACATAAGAGTAAAAAGCCTTGGGGTTTTCCTTGATCCGACCCGCCAAGGACTTCTCATGTCCCCTCCTAGCTCTCCTTAGCCCCTTTTTCAGCTCGTTCCTTGCTAACTTGTAACCCTCAATCGAGCCATCTGAACCTTGTTTCCTCATCCCTACATAAGCTTCCCTCTTCCTTTTCACAAGACATTCCACCTCTTTCGTGAACCATGGTTCCCTCACTCGGCCATTTCCTCCCTGCCTGACAGGGACATACCTATCAAGGACACCCAGTATTTGTTCCTTGAAAAAGTTCCACTTTTCATTAGTGCCTTTCCCTGACAGTTTCTGTTCCCAACTTATGCCCCCTAATTCTTGCCTAATCGCATCATAATTACCTCTCCCCCAATTGTAAACCTTGCCCTGCCGTACGGCCCTATCCCTCTCCATTGCAATAACAAAAGACACCGAATTGTGATCACTATCTCCAAAGTGCTCTCCCACAACCAAATCTAACACTTGGCCCGGTTCATTTCCCAGTACCAAATCCAATGTGGCCTCACCTCTTGTCGGCCTATCCACATATTGTGTCAGGAAACCCTCCTGCACACACTGCGCAAAAACTGCCCCATCCAAACTATTTGACCTACAAAGGTTCCAATCAATATTTGGAAAGTTAAAGTCCCCCATGACAACTACCCTGTGACCCCCACACATATCCATAATCTGCTTAGCAATTTCCATAGATTGTAAATAGCTGGGGCCCGAGGACCGAACCCTGTGGCACCCCAATAGTTACTTCTTGCCAACCAGAAAAAAGCCCATGATGGGCCGAAGGGCCTGTGCTGTAAAACTTGATGACTCTTCTTCAGAACGGTACCAAGATAGGGAGGGAGCAGAGAGGGCCTGTGTTTAAATATCTCTTCCAAAAGACTCCCTCAGTGCTTCACTGGAGAGTCTGCCAGGGTTTCTGTGGAGAAGCCACCACCTCCTGACTCAGTGACGAGTGGGCTAGTGACTCAGCCATGAGTCATACAGAGAGTAAGTAGTTTGCACAAGGAACAGCATGAAAACACCACACTGTCCCCACCCTCCCTCTTCCCCGCCCGTCCTGTGTTTATGGCGCTGTCTCCTTGCTGCTCCCACTGGTGCTGTCTGCCCTCTAGTGGACTTCCTTCACATTTCAACGTTCCACCACCCAAGCCCAACTTCTCCACGTGAACAGATTGTCTCTCGGGAGAGTCTTACCTGGGCTCCAACCTCCCTAGTGCTTTACCCTCGACCCTGGCTGGCTCATTTGGGTTGGGAATACTTTGCACATCCTCGGCCCAGAATGTTCTCCCAGGTTTTCTGCATTTTCTACCGGAAAAAAGGAGACATGCTGTCGAAGCTTTTCATCTTGTACTCACCAGGACAGATCTACAAGAATGCCGAATCACTGAGGGAACAACATTTTATACTGTGCAAGAAGTGGTTGGAAAATGAACTCTAATAAAAGTGCTGGCATGGAGAATGCACCAGGGAACAGTTAACTGCCAAGCTTTTGTTTACTTGTCAACTCAGCTTGTGCAGTGTTAATTGTTTTCTTTGACCTGATGAGTGCAGAACCTAGACAGCAGGTCACTTTTTTATGTTTTAGCGATACTCAAGTTTTGTATGACCAACTGACTATTTATAGGAAGGACTTGCACTTCTATAGCACCTTTCCCAACCTTAGGACATCTCAAAGCAGTTTCCAGTCAATTCAGTGCTTTGCTGATGTGTTACCATTTTCTATCGGACATTGGCACAGTGAGATCCCACAATCAGCAATGGGATAATGACCAGGTCATGTGCTTCATTGAGGTCCTACCAGCAAAGGAAGGCCTCCTACCTTCAAAGCGTTTGACAAAGTCCCTCATGGTAGGTTGGTGCAAAAGGTTGGATCTCATGGGATAAAGAGGGAGGTGGCTCGATGGGTGGAGAACTGGCTTGGTCACAGAAGACAGAGGGTGGTAGTGGAAGGGTCTTTTTCCGGCTGGATGCCTGTGACTAGTGGTGTTCCGCAGGGCTCTGTATTGGGACCTCTGCTGTTTGTGATTTATATAAACGATCTGGAAGAAGGTGTAACTGGGGTGATCAGTAAATTTGCGGATGACACGAAAATGGCTGGACTTGCAGATAGTGAGGAGCATTGTCAGAGGCTACAGAAGGATATAGATAGGCTGGAAATTTGGGCAAAGAAATGGCCGATGGAGTTCAATCCAGATAAATGCGAAGTGATGCATTTTGGTAGAACTAACGTAGGGGGGAGCTATACGATAAATGGCAGAACCATAAAGGGTGTAGATACGCAGAGGGACCTGGATGTGCAAGTCCACAGATCCTTGAAGGTGACGTCACAGGTGGAGAAGGTAGTGAATAAGGCATATGGCATGCTTGCCTTTATAGGACAGGGCATAGAGTATAAAAGTTGGGGTCTGATGTTGCAGATGTATAGAACGTTGGTTCGGCCGCATTTGGAATACTGCGTCGAGTTCTGGTCGCCACACTACCAGAAGGACGTGGAGGCTTTGGAGAGAGTACAGAGGAGGTTTACCAGAATGTTGCCTAGTATGGAGGGGCTTAGTTATGAGGAGAGATTGGGTAAACTGGGGTTGTTCTCACTGGAAAGACGGAGGATGAGGGGTGACCTAATAGAGGTGTATAAAATTATGAAAGGCATAGATAGGGTGAACGGCGGGCAGGTTTTCCCAGATCGGTGGTGACGTTCACGAGGGGTCATAGGTTCAAGGTGAAGGGGGGGAGGTTCAACACGGATATCAGAAGGATGTATTTTACACAGAGGGTGGTGGGGGCCTGGAATGCGCTGCCGGGCAAGGTGGTGGAGGCGGACACACTGGGAACGTTTAAGACTTATCTAGATAGCCACATGAACGGAGTGGGAATGGAGGGATACAAAAGAATGGTCTAGTTTGGACCAGGGAGCGGCGCGGGCTTGGAGGGCCGAAGGGCCTGTTCCTGTGCTGTATTGTTCTTTGTTCTTTACCTACCTGGCCTGGAATCATAGAATCCCTACAGTACAGTAGGAGGCCATTCAGCTCATCAGACCCGCACCAACAACCATCCCACCGAGGCCCTATCCCACGTATTTACCCTGCTAATCCCCCTGATACTAAGGGTCAATTTATCATGACCAATCAACCTAACCCGCACATCTTTGGACTGTGGTAGGAAACCCACGCAGACATGAGGAGAATGTGCAAACTCCACACAGTGACCTGAGGCCGGAATTGAACCCAGGTCCCTGGCACCGTGAGGCCTCAGTGCTAACCACTGCGCCACCGTGCCGAGTCTTCTTCTGGCTCCAGTCACACCCCCCATTGGCTCTGTGTGCCTTCAGAGCCATGAGGGATGAGTAATAAACAGTTGCCATCCCCATGTTGACTTTGCTGGCTCGGTCAAGTTACAATTTTCTAACGATCCTGCCATAATCTCTCTGAACATGGATGCGACGGAAGACCAAGACCTAAGGAGTGAAGTGTTTATAATGATCGAAGGATAGGAGACAGAACAGGGGTGGGCAACCTGTGGCCTGGGGGTCACCTTCGGCCCATCTGGCTTCTGAGTGCAACCCACGAGACATTTTGTTGACTGTTGCCCGCGTGCAGGGTTGCCACATTCTGGTTTCCATCCGGGTAGTTTTTTTCTAAAGCGGTATGATTAAAGCGATATGCATGTAAAGCAAGGGGAGTGAAGTGAGGTGGGTGCTGATTGCAGCATTGACTGTGAGAGCTGTGCACACCCTCCCTGTCCAAAGTGTAAATATTTCGTTCGTTTTTCCCATTTGAAGTTGATGATAGTTCTATTAATGTATAAATGATTAAGCGTTTTTATAACTCGCTCTGTAATATTCAGCATGTATTAAATGTCTTTAATCTTCTTCATGCCATCATGTTCAGTGAACAAGCCTGATTTCAATCTTGCGGCCCGCGGAGATGAAGGAGGGTCACTCATGCAGCCCACTCACCTGCCTAGGTTGTCCATCACCGTAGGACAGATTCAAGCTTCTAAAGTACCTGCCCTAGTCCGGAACTCACATCTTTCTCTAGTTTCTCTCCGATCTCTCTCTGTGTCCTCTCTGAGCTCATCTCGTGCGTGAGACCCACCTTGTGTTGCCTCGAGCCTGTAAACCGCTGACCACCCTGACTTCACGTTCTGGTCCCCATCTTAGCAGCAATTGTTACTGGTTCCCTTTCTTCAGACACCGTCCCCTCTCCTTCAAAACCGCCATTATCACCTCCTTCTTGAAAAGCAATCCTTGACCCATACTGTCCTTACAAACCGATTTGATTTGATTTATTAGTCAAGACAGCAGTTTAGCATTGCTGCCTCACAGCGCCAGGGACCCGGGTTCGATTCCCAGCTTGGGTCACTGTCTGTGTGGAGTCTGCACATTCTCCCCGTGTCTGCCTGGGTTTCCTCCAGGTGCTCCGGTTTCCTCTCACAGTCTGAAAGACGTGCTGGTTAGGGTGCATTGGCCGTGCTAAATTCTCCCTCAGTGTACCCGAACAGGCGCTGGAGTGTGGCGACGAGGGAAATTTCACAGTAACTTCATTGCAGTGTTAATGTAAGCCTTACTTGTGACGAATAAATAAACTTTAACTTTAACTTTGTATTAGTATTCAGTGAAAAGTATTGTTTCTTGCGCGCTTTACAGACAAAGCATACAGTTCATAGAGAAGGAAAGGAGAGAGTGCAGAATGGAGTGTTACAGTCATAGCTAGGGTGTAGAGAAAGATCAACTTAATGTGAGGTAGGTCCATTCAAAAGTCTGACGGCAGCAGGGAAGAAGCTGTTCTTGAGTCAGTTGGTACGTGACCTCAGACTTTTGTATCTTTTTCCCTGACGGAAGGAGGTGGAAGAGAGAATGTCCGGGGTGCGTGGGGTCCTTAATTATGCTGGCTGCTTTTACGCCCCATCCCGAACAACTCTTTCCCTGTCCAAAGTCTTTGAACGTGTTGTCACCTGAGGAATCTATCCCGATTGTTCCCGGAATTCCATATTCCCTCCAATCAGGCCCCTGTCCCAGTACCAACGCAGCTCTTCGCAGAGTCACAGTGACTGGAACAAAGCTCCGATTCTGGCTTCCTGAGCATCGCTGAGTTTAATCCCTCTGTCATTGGAGGCTGTGCCTTCAGTTACCCAGTCTCCCAGCACTGCAACTCCGTCCCAACCTCACTCTGCCTCATCTTGCTCCCTTTGAGACAGTTTACCCCTGACCAAACTTCTGACCATCTGACCCAATGATGTCCTTGTGTGGTTCAGAGTCAAACTTTGTGATGACCCTCCCGTGAAGCACCTTGCCCACGGTTGCCAACCCTCCAGGGGTTTGGGGCAGCACCGTGGCACAGCGGGTGGCACTGCTGCCTCACAGCGCCAGGGACCAGGGTTCGATTCCTAGCCTCGGGTCACTGTGTGTGGAGTTTGCACCTTCTCCCCGTGTCTGCGAGGGTTTCCTCCGGGTGCTCCGGTTTCCTCCCACAGTCCGAAAAACGTGCAGGTTAGGTGGACTGGCCATGCAAAAGTCTCCCTCAGTATCCAGGGGGACTAGCCAGAGTAAATGCATGGGGTTATGGGGATAGGGTGGGAGTGCTGTTGGTGCAAACTCGATGGGCCGAATGGCTTCCTTCTGTAATGCAAGGATTCTACGATTAGTCTGGAGTCTCCAGGACATTGTGACCCTGGAAAAAAATCATCAGGAAAGTAATCGAGATTGGGGGGTTTATTTTCCAGTCACTTTATTTGAACATTTTTCTTTACAGGATATAAAAACATTGAAGATGGCAAGGTGGGGAGTGGGGGTGGGGTGGGGGGGAGGCAGTGGTAGCGGGTGTGGGGGTATTAAAGGCTGTGTAACTGGCAGTCATCACATTGGGCAGTGAGTCTTTCTGGTTTCCAGTTGGCGTAGGAAGTGGGTATGTCACGAGGACGGCAACTTGCTGGTGCCAGTACAGAGCGAGACTGCGGATAGTTGGGAACCTGTCTCGGGGGCAGGGAATTCATATGGTGTTCGTGGAAGTGGAAATGACTAGGGTTGGGAAGCATTTTCCGATCAGGGCCAGTGTGATCTCCTGGACTCGTTTCGATCGCCTCAGGGGGTCGGAGAGGAATTTCCCAGATTTTTTTTCCCCATATTGGCCCTGGGGTTTTTCACTCTGGGTTTTCGCCTCTCCCTGGAGATCACATGGTCTGGAATGGGGGGGTGGGGGTGAGTTAATAGGTTGTGATGAACAAAGCATCGTAGCTGTGAGGGACAGCTCGGTGGATAGGATATTGGTATGTAGATAGGCTGGAAAATTGGGCGGGGATCCTGGATTCAGGATTCAATCCTGGACCGGGGAGCGGCGTGGGCTTGGAGGGCCGAAGGGCCTGTTCCTGTGCTGTATTGTTCTTTGTTCTTTGACGGCCATGTTGGTGACCAGTGGCTGGCGCGTGTGGGCAACTCATGTAATGAGACCTCCAGGAATACATTTAACCCCAGTCGGCGACCCTCGGCCTGGGCTATTTTGTGTCTCAATACAGGTTGTTGCTGCTTCTACTGGATTGGAGCGGAAATCTCACCCACCTGATGAAGGAGCAGCGCTCCGAAAGCTCGTGCTACCAAATAACCTGTTGGACTTTAACCTGGTGTTGTGAGACTTCTGACTGTGCTTACCCCAGTCTAATGCTGACATCTCCACATCTCGGTAACTCAAACACACACACACACACACACAATGCGACAACATGTTTGAGCATTGATCGTTTTAATTTTATTACACAAAACTAGTCCTGTCGTAGTATCAGCTTGTGAGATCAGTTGAGAGGGAGAGGAGAATGCAGAGAGTTCTAGTTAGCAAGAAGCAAGATGTCCTTCATCTCCCCCCCCCCGGCCCACCACCCACTTCAACAAAGCAAATAAACAGAGCCGAACAGTCCCACCAGGAAAGCCGCCCTCCCCCTCACTCGGGATAATGTAACTGGAGACTTCCCCAGCCTCCTTCTCCAGCCCTGACTCAAATGCCGCCTGGGCAGCCCCAGAGAGGGCCAGCTTATGCTGACTGTAACCGTGGCACTCCGAGGTCACTTCCTCAGCAATTAGGGTCTTCCCCCTCAGTTCAAACATTGGCAGCTCTCACGGGGCAACTGCCTTAGGAGTTGCCAACCTTCCAGTATTGTCCTGGAATTGCCAGCAATTTTTTATTTATTCATTCCTGGAACATGGGCGTCGCTGGCTGGGCCAGTATTCATTGCCCATTCCTAGTCGCCTCTGGAAGACAGTTAAGAGTCAACCACATTGCTGTGGCTCTGGAGTCACATGTAGGCCAGACCAGGTAAGGATGGCAGATTTCCTTCCCTAAAGGATATTAGTGAACCAGATGGGTTTTTCCGAAAATGGTTTCATGGTCATCAGTAGATTCTTAATTCCAGATTTTTAAAAATTGAATTCAAATTCCACTGTCTGCCGTGGCGGGATTCGAACCCGGGTCCCCAGAACATTAGCTGAGTTTCTGGATTAATAGTCTAGTGATAATACCACTGGGCCATCATCTCCAATTAATCGGAGATTAATCTCTCAGACACGATCGTCCTTTCCTTCACTAAAGGTGAAGACATTTCAAAAGTACTTCACTGGGTGTTAAGCGTTCTGGGGGATGGTCCGTGCTACAAAAGGTTCTCTAGAAAGACACAGCCTTCGTTAGAAATAAAAATATTGGAGATCGAGCCAAACATTGCCAGCCATCAAGAGGAATCCAATTGGATAACAAACTCCCCACCCCTGTCCCATCGGCCACTGAAAGGGAATGGCACCTGGGAGACAGACCAATGGCAGGAGTGGATGGGGCAAGGTGTAGGTCCATGATTTGAATCTTTAGGACGGCGTCCAATCAGAATTGGCAAACTCCGATGGTGACGTTTATGGGATAATGCTGCTTATAAATAAAATAATTAGGAGTGATTTTACTTTTAGACGGAGGGACGGATTTGACGGAGACATTCCAGGCAGCGAGGCAATTAGAAAAATAAATCCGGGGGTTAGATACCCGGTCACTTCCGCATCAGGTGGAGCAGTTCACCTTCATTGGCTCTTCAAACAGTTCTGACTGATAATCTGGATGCTGGGGGGAGTGAGGGGGGAGAGTGAGGGGGGAGAGTGAGGGGGGAGAGTGAGGGGGGAGAATGAGGGGGGAGAGTGAGGGGGAGAGTGAAGAGGGGAGTGAGGGGAGGAGTGAGGGGAGGAGTGAGACGGGCGGGAGTGAGGGGGAGAGTGAGGGGGGAATGAGAGGGAGGGGAGTGAGGGGGGAGCGTGAGGGGAAGAGTGAGGGGAAGAGTGAGGGGAGGAGTGAGGGGCGCAGGAGTGAGGGGGAGAGTGGGGGGGAGTGAGGGGGGAGTGAGTGAGGTGGGAGAGTGAGTGAGACAGGAGAGTGAGGCGGGAGAGTGAGGGGGGAGTGAGTGGAGAGAGGGGGAGAGGGGGGAGAGAGGGGAGAAGTGAGGGGGATGGGGAGGAGTGAGGGAGAGAGGGGGAGTGGGGAGGAGTGAGGGAAGCGAGGAGGGAGTGCAGGGGAGTGAGGAGGCAGTGAGGGGGAGTGAGGGGGGAGAGAGAGGGAAATAGAGAGAGGGGAATGAGGAGGGGGAGTGAGGGGGGAGTGAGGAGGGAGTGAGGGGGGAGTGAGGGGGGTGAGGAGGGAGTGAGGGGGGAGAGAGAGGGAAATAGAGAGAGGGGAATGAGGAGGGGGAGTGAGGGGGGAGTGAGGAGGGAGTGAGGGGGGAGTGAGGGGGGTGAGGAGGAGTGAGGAGGGAGTGAGGAGGAGTGAGGGGGGAGTGGGGGGGAGTGAGGGGGGAGTGAGGGTGGAGTGAGCTGCTGTCAGTGGGCCAGGGGACGGGGGGTGAATGGCCGTGAGTTTTGGGATTGACTGTGCAAAGACGGGAAAAATGCAATGTCGCTCTCCTGTCTGCCAGATTATTGCAGTCACTCTTTCCCACACCCTCCATTTTACCCTCTCCCTCTTCTCCGCCGCATTGACTTCCTGCTGGGTCGTTGGCACGGTTACAGTTTCCTTTTCGTGAAATATTTGCCACACCTGATGCCACAGGGCCCGATTCGAGTGTGGGGGGGAAGGAGGGGAGGGGGGGTGGAGGGGAGGGGGGTGGAGGGGGCGGGGGGGGTGGAGGGGGCGGGGGGGGTGGCGGTGGGGGGGGGGGCGGTTTTACACTGGGAGTCCGAGTTGCTGTGGCAACATGCAATTTTTACATACGGGTTAGAATATCATAGAATCTACAGTGCAGGAGGCCATTCGGCCCATCGAGTTTGCACTGACAACAATCCCACCCAGGCCCTATCCCCGTAACCCCATGCATTTACCCTCCTAGCCCCCTGACACTAAGGGGCAATTTAGCATGGGGACAATCAACATAACCCGCACATCTTTCAGATTGTGGGAGGAAACCGGAGCACCCGGAGGAAACCCACGCAGACACGGGGAGAATGTGCAAACTCCACACAGACAGTGACCCAAGCCAGGAATCGAATCCGGGTCCCTGGTGCTGTGAGGCAGCAGTGTTAACCACTGTGCCAGCGTGCCGCGTTGTAGCCTGGAGCTGTGAATGACGATGGGAGAGGCTCCAACCTTCTTCCCATCCCACGGCTGACCAGGAATCTCTCCCGCTCTTAGCCCCGGCCTTTGGTGTGTGTCAGGAGGATTTCCAGGCTGTTATCCAACCGGGTATGGCCACATTATAAACTCAACTGTGATGGCCATCCAGTCCTGCCATGAGCCTTAAACGTCTGGCTCAGAGACAGCGAATGCTACCCACTACATCTGCTATTTGACTGGGTGGGGCATCACAATTGAGCCGGTTGTGGTTCCCGTCCACGTGTGTTTCCACTGGATTTCGTCTGGGGGTGGGGGTCCCTAATTATCATTCTTTCAGTGCCCCCCCACCCCCACCGCCCCACTGCACCATTCTACCCCCCGCCTGACTCCCCCAACAGGGCTCCTCCCAAACCCGGAGCTCGGTGAGTATCTCCAGCGCCAGCGGCCTGTGGCCCGTCTGTGGCTCAATAATGGAGTGGGGAACAGCCTCTGGAACGGTGACCCGTCTGGAAGAGGGAGTTGGGGGGGTTGGGGGGGGGGGGGGGGGGGCATGGGAATGACAGAGACAGGAGTTAACGCAGGGATAATTGGGAAATAAACCGTTCCCAGCACCGGGAGATGTGGAGTCAGGCTGCCGGAAAGACATCACTCCTCGGACGGTTCCTTTAAAACTTCCTGTGGGCCACCCACAGAATCTCACAGAAAATGTCGCCTGTTATAATATTGACCTTTTATAACCTGCAGCGGGGCAGAAAGAGCTTAAACATTGAGGAGGGGAAAAAAATAAAGAAAAAAATATACATGTTTATCCTGACTTCTATTTCCTACTGCCTCCCCGCCCCCCCCCCCCCCCCTGCCTCTGGCTCCCGCTCCGGCTCCGACTCCCGCTCCCGCTCCGCCGCCCTCCTGCAGATACACGGGAATCCTGGCTGCTTAGAGCACGGGATACGGCAGTCAGGACAGGAAAGCTCGGAGCCCTTCAGAAAAGCTGCTTGTTTTTCTTCAGAATTACTTGTCGCCAGTTGGGTGCGTCGTTAAATTCTTCCCTCGTCATCCCGAAAATGTCCTTGAAGTCCTCATCCGACAGGTATTCCTGCGGACAAAGCACACACGGAGTTTATCTTACAGAGCCAAGGCTCATCGACCCCAGGGAGGGAATCACTGCGCAGTGCACCGGCTAACTGAATCCCCTTTCCCCCACTGCCCCCCCCCCCCCCCCACCCCGAATCCCCCTCCCACCCCCACCCCGAATCCCCCTCCCACCCCACTGAGCTCCTCAAAGCACCCAATTCCCCTCTCCGCGACACCCACTGAGATCCACCTCCCAGCCCCCTCAGCCCCCAAACACCCCGAGACCCCCAAATACTCACCTCCCCTCTTTCCCCACCCACCCCCCCCCCCCCCACTGTCCCACTTGCCCCGGAGATCGCAAAACAACCACACCCCTGGCCCCACCCACCCCCTCTCCCCAACTCTTGAGACCCCCAAACACCCACCTCCCCTCTGCCCCACTCCCCACCCCCGGCCCCTCCCCCCCCCCACCCCTCCATCCCCCCACCAACCCACAACCCAGCCCCCAAACACTCACACCCCCTCGCCCCACCCACCCCCTCTCCCCAACTCCTGAGACCCCCCAGTCACCCGCCTCCCCTCCCCCCCACCCACCCCTCACTGTCCCACTTGCCCCTGAGATCCCCAAACACTCACAACCTCTCGCCCCACCCACCCCCTCTCCCCAACTCCAGAGTCCCCCAAACACCCACCTCCCCTCTGCCCCCCCCCCCCCCCCCCCGACCCACCCCTCCATCCCCCCACCCACAACCCAGTCCCCAAACACTCACACCCACTCGCCCCACCCACTCCCTCTCCCCAACTCCGGAGACCCCCCAGACACCCGCCTCCCTTCCCCCCCCCCCCACCCACCCCTCACTGTCCCACTTGCCCCTGAGACCCCCAAACACTGGGCGGCACGGTAGCACAGTGGTTAGCACTGCCGCTTCACAGCTCCAGGGTCCCGGGTTCGATTCCCGGCTCGGGTTACTGTCTGTGTGGAGTTTGCACATTCTCCTCGTGTCTGCGTGGGTTTCCTCCGGGTGCTCCGGTTTCCTCCCACAGTCCAAAGATGTGCGGGTTAGGTTGATCGGCCATGCTAAAATTGCCCCTTAGTGTCCTGAGATGCGTAGGTTAGAGGGATTAGTGGGTAAAATATGTAGGGGTACGGGGGTAGGGCCTGGGTGGGATTGTGGTCGGTGCAGACTCGATGGGCCGAATGGCTTCTTTCTGTGCTGTAGGGTTTCTATGATTTCTATGACTCACAACCCCTCGCCCCACCCACCCCCTCTCCCCAACTCCCGAGTCCCACAAACATCCACCTCCCCTCCCCCACGCTCCATCCACCCTATCAGAATCTCAGTTGGGACAGTGCTGTTAGCAGAGTTGGAGGCTATTTGTCCCAGCGTGTCGGTGCTAGCTCTTTTGCTTGAGTAATCTAATCTGAACCACTCTCTCTGGCTCTTTCCCCCAATAGCCCAGCAACGCCACTGGGCGCCTCATTCAGAGGGGAGGCGGACTGACCCGAAACGCAGGCCGGAGTTTCCTCGATATTCCCGCTGTGTGGTGCGTCAGGCGGGAAGTGGGGGTGCAGCCCATTGGCTGCCCTGGAGCCGTTAACCATCTTTCATGGCAAGTCCGCCAGCATAAATACCGCTTTGGGATTCTCATTGGATTTGCCGCTCCCTCTGCCTTGGGGCCCTGGTATCGGAAGCGGGAAATCCCTCCTCCCACCCACGTTAACTCGGGTTCTCTCTTCACAGATGCTGCCAGACCTGCTGAGTTTTTCCAGAACCTTCTGTTTTAATCTCAGATTTCCAGCATCCACAGTACTTTCCTTTTATTACACTAATCCAGAGGCCCTCTGGGGACACGGGTTCAAATCCCTCCACGGCAACTGGTGGGGTTTAAATTCAGTTCGTGCAATCTGGGATTGAAAACTAATCTCCGTAATGGTGACCATGAAACCATTGTCGATTGTTGGAAAAAACCCATCTGGTTCACTCATATCCAAGGGTGGCACAGCGATTAGCACTGCTGCCTCACAGCGCCAGGGAGTCGGGTTCGATTCCCGGCCTTGGGTCACACTGTCTGTGTGGAGTCTGCACGTTCTCCCCGTGTCTGCGTGGGTTTCCTCCGGGTGCTCCGGTTTCCTCCCACAGTCTGAAAGATGTGCCGGTTGGGTGCATTGGCCATGCTCAATTCTCCCTCAGTGTCCCGAACAGGCGCCGGAGTGTGGTGACTAGGGGATTTTCACAGTAACTTCATTGCAGTGTTAATGTAAGCTGACTTGTGACTAATAAATAAACTTTACTTTTACTTCAGGGAAGGAAATCTGCCGTCCTTACTCAGTCTGGCCTACATGTGACTCCAGAGCCACAGCAATGTGTTGACTGCCCACTGCAATGGCCAATTGAGCCACTCAATTCAAGGGCAACTAGGGATGGACAACAAATACTGGTTGGCTTTGCCAGCCCACATCCCGGGAAAGGACAAATGTTATGAGGAGAGACTGAGTCGGTGAGGATTATATTCACTGGAGTTTAGAAGAGTGAGAGGGGATCTCTTAGAGACTTATAAAATTCTAACAGGGTTATAGAATCCCTACAGTCCAGAAGGGGGCCATTCAGCCCATCGAGTCTGTACTGAACACAATCCCACCCAGGCCCTATTCCCATGACCCCACACATTTACCCTACTAATCCCCCTGACACTAGGGTCGATTTAGAACATAGAACAGTACAGCACAGAACAGGCCCTTCGGCCCACGATGTTGTGCCGAGCTTTATCTGAAACCAAGATCAAGCTATCCCACTCCCTATCATCCTGGTGTGCTCCATGACCAATCAACCTAATCAGCGCATCTTTGGACTGTGGGAGGAAACCGGAGCACCCGGAGGAAACCCACGCAGACACGAGGAGAATGTGCAAATTCCACACAGACAGTGACCCGAGCCGGGAATTGAACCCGGGTCCCTGGCGCTGTGAGGCAGCAGTGCGAACCCACTGTGCCACCGTGTCGCTGCCCACCAGTGACAGGTAAAGATTCGTTCTTGGATAAAAGGGCGACACAGTGGTTAGCACTGCTGCCTCACAGCGCCAGGGACCTGGGTTTGATTCCCGGCTTGGGTCACTGTCTGTGTGGAGTCTGCACGTTCTCCCCGTGTCTGCGTGGGTTTCCTCTGGGTGCTCCGGTTTCCTGCCACACTCCAAAGATGTGCAGATTAGGTGGGTTGCTAAATTGCTAAGGGCTAAATTGCCCTTAGTCTCAGGGGGACTAGCTAGGGTAAATGCATGGGGTTACGGGGATAGAGCCTGGCTGGGATTGTGGTCGGTGCAGACTCGATGGGCCAAATGGCCGCCTTCTGCACTGTTGGGATTCTACGATACTGGGATTCCATTGCCGATGCTGGAAATCTGAAACAAGAAGAGAAAGTGCTGGAAAATCTCCATCACTTTGGCAGCATCTGTGGAGAGAGAAACTGAGGTCACGGTTCAGGCTGACGTTAACCTGTCCCTTTGCTGACCTGAAACATGAGGCGGGATTTTCCAGCCTTGCTTGACCCGAAACTGTTAGAATCCTGCCCGAGGTCAGTCAACAGACCTTCCCATTGTCCGCCCCTCGCCCGCTCCGATTCCCGTGGCGGGCGGGAAGATAAAATTCCAGCCAATATTAACTCTGTTTCTCTCTCTCCACAGACGCTGCCAGACCTGCTGAGTTTTTGCAGCATTTTCTGTTTAGTTTTTCTATTCCCTGTCTTGGTCTCTTCCTGTGGGGGAGCACTTCAGCGGTCACGGGCATTCAGCCTCTGATCTTCGGGTAAGCGTTCTCCAAGGCGGCCTTCGCGACACACGACAACGCAGAGTCGCTGAGCAGAAACTGATAGCCAAGTTCCGCACACATGAGGACGGCCTAAACCGGGATGTTGGATTTATGTCACACTATCTGTAACCCCCACAGCTTGCCTCCTGGACTTGCAGAATCTCACTGGCTGTCCTGTCTGGAGACAATATACATCTCTCTAACTTGTGCTTAATGCTCCCTCCACTCACACTGTCTGTATCTTTAAGACCTGGTTGGCTGTAGAGATTCGCATTCTAGTCAGTATTCTGTAACTTGATTTTGTGTCTCTGTGCCCTGTTTGAGAGCAGATTTCCACTCCATCTGACGAAGGAGCAGCGCTCCGAAAGCTAATGGCATTTGCTACCAAATAAACCTGTTGGACTTTGGCGTTGATCTTTGGGTCCTCGCTGTCCACGGGGATGGTGCCAGAGGACTGGAGAATGGCGAATGTTGTTCCTCTGTTTAAGAAAGGGAATAGAAATGACCCTGGTAATTATAGACCGGTTAGTCATACTTCGGTGGTTGGTAAATTGATGGAAAAGGTCCTTAGGGATGGGATTTACGACCATTTAGAAAGATGCAGATTAATCCGAGATAGTCAGCACGGATTCGTGAAGGGCAAGTCGTGCCTCACAAATTTGATAGAATTTTTTGAGGAGGTAACTAAGTGTGTTGATGAAGGTAGGGCAGTTGATGTCATATACATGGATTTTAGTAAGGCGTTTGATAAGGTCCCCCATGGTCGGCTTATGATGAAAGTGAGGAGGTGTGGGATAGAGGGAAAGTTGGCCGATTGGATAGGTAACTGGCTGTCTGACCGAAGACAGAGGGTGGTGGTCGATGGAAAATTTTCGGATTGGAGGCAGGTTGCTAGCGCAGGGATCAGTGCTTGGTCCTCTGCTCTTTGTGATTTTTATTAATGACTTAGAGGAGGGGGCTGAAGGGTGGATCAGTAAATTTGCTGATGACACCAAGATTGGTGGAGTAGTGGATGAGGTGGAGGGCTGTTGTAGGCTGCAAAGAGACATAGATAGGATGCAAAGCTGGGCTGAAAAATGGCAAATGGAGTTTAACCCTGATAAATGTGAGGTGATTCATTTTGGTAGGACTAATTTAAATGTGGATTACAGGGTCAAAGGTAGGGTTCTGAAGACTGTGGAGGAACAGAGAGATCTTGGGGTCCATATCCACAGATCTCTAAAGGTTGCCAGTCAAGTGGATAGAGCTGTGAAGAAGGCCTATAGTGTGTTAGCTTTTATTAACAGGCGGTTGGAGTTTAAGAGCCGTGGGGTTATGCTGCAACTGTACAGGACCTTGGTGAGACCACATTTGGAATATTGTGTGCAGTTCTGGTCACCTCACTATAGGAAGGATGTGGAAGCGCTGGAAGGAGTGCAGAGGAGATTTACCAGGATGCTGCCTGGTTTGGAGGGTAGGTCATATGAGGAAAGGTTGAGGGAGCTAGGGCTGTTCTCTCTGAAGCGGAGGAGGCTGAGGGGAGACTTAATAGAGGTGTATAAAATGATGAAGGGGATAGATAGAGTGAACGTTCAAAGACTATTTCCTCGGGTGGATGGAGCTATTACAAGGGGGCATAACTATAGGGTTCGTGGTGGGAGATACAGGACAGATATCAGAGGTAGGTTCTTTGCGCAGAGAGTGGTTGGGGTGTGGAATGGACTGCCTGCAGTGATAGTGGAGTCAGACACTTTAGAAACATTTAAGCGGTTATTGGATAGGCACATGGAGCACACCAGGATGATAGGGAGTGGGATAGCTTGATCTTGGTTTCAGATAAAGCTCGGCACAACATCGTGGGCCGAAGGGCCTGTTCTGTGCTGTACTGTTCTATGTTTCTATGTTCTATGTTGACTTTAACCTGGTGTTGTTAAAACTCTTACTTGGTTTGGATACCCAGGGACCGTGCTTGCCTCTTTATCAGGTTCCTCCCCTGGTCCCCCCTGTTTGGAGACACGCACGCGCACACCCTCAGACCCCCCGAGCGTCCCACCTCCGAGGGAGTCGACTCCTCACCTCCTTTTTTTCGGGGTTGACATCACTGGGCAGTTCGTTGGCTGTTTTATTGATCAGCATCTCTGGCGGGTAACATTCCTTCCCGTTGACCAGGGTGGGTCCGGAGGAGGGGGGGGAGGAGTGGGGGTTGCCCCCAGACACCGGAGGGGGGAAGGCCGGAGCAGCCGAGGCCGGGGATTGGGAAAACCCCGAGCTGGGGGCAGGGCTGTGGCCTCCTCTCCGATTCAGATCCGTGTCGTTGAGATCCTGAAGGTGCACAGAGAGAAACGCCCTCGTTAGAAAGATCTAGAAGCTCTGTCGAGAAAGGGAATAAGCTGGGAGAGCAAAGCATTGTCAGGAGCGAGGGATTGCGACACCCTCCTCCCCCACCACCATCTCCCCCTCCCCCCCCATCTCCCCCTCCCCCCTACTCCCACTCCCCCCCCATTCCCCCAGTCCCCCACACTGCCCCCACCCCAACTCCCTCCACCCAATCCATCCCCACCCCATCCACCTTCCACAACCCCTCCACCACCCGATCCACCCCCCCATTCCCCCCCACCTCCCCCACACCCCCACCCCAGACCTCTTTCCACCGTCCCCGCCACACCCCCTCCCCCTTTCCCCCCCTCTCCAGCCTTGTGACTTTGTGACTTAGAGTGATAGAGGTTTACAGCAGGGAAATAGGCCCTTCGGCCCAACCTGTCCACGCAGGTCTTTTGTTTTAAACCCTGAAGCTAGTCCCAATTGCCCACATTTGGCCCAAATCCCTCTGTACCCATCTTACCCGTGTAACTATCTAAATGCTTTTTAAAAGACAACATTGTACCCGCCTCTACTACTACCTCTGGCACCTTGTTCCAGACACTCACCACCCTCTGTGAAAAAATTGCCCCTCTGGACACTTTTGTATCTCTCCCCTCTCACCTTAAACCTATGCCCTCTAGTTTTAGACTCCCCTACCTTTGGGAAAAGATATTGACTATCTAGCTGATCTGTGCCCCTCATTATTTTATAGGCCTCTATAAGGTCACCCCTCAGCCTCCTACGCTCCAGAGAAAAAAGTCCCAGTCTATCCAGCCTCTCCTTATAACCCAAACCATCAAGTCCCGGTAGCATCCGAGTAAATCTTTTCTGCACTCTTTCTAGTTTAATAACATCCTTTCTATAATGGGTTGACCAGAATTGCACACAGTATTCCAAGAGAAACTCAAGACAAGGCAGATAGGAGGGATAGCCAAGAGGGTGTCACTCACTGGGCCCAATTTTACCATCGCGTTGTGCCCGTTTTCAGGCGTGAAAACTTGGTAAAGTCGGGCGTGAGGTGAGTCGCGTGGTCCGCGCCCACGTCTGCGCGATTTCCCATTTACCAAGACCTGAAAATGGCCGCGATCGGGACCACGCCCGAAACGGGCACAACGGCCATTTGAATGCTTTGCATGCATTTAAATTGACTTAATGAGCTGCACGTCCAACCTGACCAGCACTTCCCCCTTTACCACCGCGTTCGCCCGTCCAGAATCGGCACGAAACACACATGCTCCATAAAAGTCCGATTTGGGCGCTCCATCAGTGAGGGTTAGTGAGGAGGGAAGAGCTGAGCGTCTGACAGCTCTCTGCTTGAGATCGGTTGGGGGTGTAGGGGTGGGGGGGGGGGGGGGGGGGGGGGGGGGTAGAGGGTGGGGTGAGTGAGGGGGGGCAGGGAGAAATGTGGGTCCGCTGCCAATCTGCTTGAGATCACAGGGGGAGAAGGGGGGTCCGCTGCCACTCTGCCTGAGATCAGTGAGGGGGAATGGGGGGGGTCCGCTGCCACTCTGCCTGAGATCAGTGAGGGGGAATGGGGGGGGGTCCGCTGCCACTCTGCCTGAGATCAGTGAGGGGGAATGGGGGGGTCCGCTGCCACTCTGCCTGAGATCAGTGAGGGGGAATGGGGGGGTCCGCTGCCACTCTGCCTGAGATCAGGAGAAGGGGGGGAGGGTGCCGCGATTGGTCTGGGTGGCGGAGCGGCTGGGGGGATGGGGGGCTCAGTAATGATGTGGGGGTGGGGCAATGTCTGTGGGAGGCCAGGGTGAGGCATTATCCGGCCCAGGAGGGATGTGGCAGGGGAGCCGCGTTCTATCATTTTTTTTCTGCCCATGCGCAGTTGTAGGCGCCGATCGGAGCTGCAGGATTTCGGGCGCGTTAAGCCCCGCCCACAGGCCTGTGCAGCGCGATTCGGAATCGCTGATATTTTTGCAGGCAGAGTGCGTTTGGGGGGCCGCCTGAGAACGGGTCCAAAAATCGGATCTGAAACACTCCCAGTTTCAGGTCCGCCCAGCACTTAAGAATCAAAGTGGTAAAATAGGGCCCAGTTTGTGTTAAGTGGCCATTTGCTGTGTTCACTTTACCAAAATGTGGCTTTGATATGAGCAAGTTACAACAGAATGAGGAAGCTCGTACAGAAGGCAACACATCGATATAAAACTGTGATTAAAATAACGGGCAGTACTCACCACCGAGATCTGTGTGATGCCTGAGACATCTCCCAGTTTACCTCTCATCTGATCATAACTGCTTCCATTGCCAGCCTATAGAGAGAGGGGAAACGTTATCTTCACCGAGTGTGATCTCGACAGAGTGCTAGAGCTGGCTGAGCTGAGGGAATCTTCAATCCCTTTCTAAAAATCAAATAATGTTTGTATTTAACAATTAACTGCAAGGACTGTTGAAACTCTACATCTCATCCATCGATTCCGTCTACATTTCCCGCCGCCTCGGGGAAAAGCAACCGGCATAATCAAGGACCCCACGCACCCCGGACATTCTCTCTTCCACCTTCTTCCGTCGGGAAAAAGATACAAAAGTATCTTGGGCGGCACGGTGGCACAGTGGGTTAGCACTGCTGCCTCGCAGTGCCAGGGACCCGGGTTCGATTCCCGGCTCGGGTCACTGTCTGTGTGGAGTCTGCACATTCTTCCCCGTGTCTGCGTGGGTTTCCTCCGGGTGCTCCGGTTTCCTCCCACAGTCCAAAGATGTGCGGGTTAGGTTGATTGGCCGTGCTAAATTGATTCTAGTATCAGGGGGATTAGCAGGGTGGGGTTATGGGGATAGGGCCTGGATGGGATTGTGGTCGGTACAGACTCAATGGGCCGAATGGCCTCCTTCTGCACTGTAGGATTCTATGATAAAAGAAAAGTCAGAGATCATATACCAACTGACTCAAGAACAGCTTCTTCCCTGCTGCTGTCAGACTTTTGAATGGACCTACCTCGCACTAAGTTGATCTTTCTCTACACCCGAGCTATGACTGTAACACTACATTCTGCACCCTCTCCTTTCCTTCTGTATGAACGGTATGCTTTGTCTGTATAGCGTGCAAGAAACAATACTTTTTACTGTATTTTAATCCATGTGACAATAATAAATCAAATCACCCAAGGGCCTAAGCAAAGAGAGAGAGAGAGGGAGGGAGAAGCCATCCACAGGCAGCACTGAAAGGGTTAATGGTGGAGACTGGTTCAAACTGGCCCCTGCGGTACCTGGCTCCAGCTCTGTCGCTTTGTTCAGAATGTATAAACTCACACATTCTCCGTCTAACCACAGCCCCGTGAGGGAGGTTGCTGAGGGAGTGAGGGAGTTTGGTGAGGGAGTTTGGTGAAGAGTTTGGTGAAGAAGTGAGGGAGTTTGGTGAGGGAGTTTGGTGAGAGAGTTTGGTCAGAGAGTTTGGTGAGTGAGTTTGGTGAGGGAGTTTGGTGAGTGAGTTTGGTGAAGAGTTTGGTGAAGAGTTTGGTGAGGAAGTGAGGGAGTTTGGTGAGGGAGTTTGGTGAGGGAATTTGGTGAAGAGTTTGGTGAGGAAGTGAGGGAGTTTGGTGAGGGAGTTTGGTGAGGGAGTGAGAGTTTGGTGAGGGAGTTTGGTGAGAGAGTTTGGTGAGAGAGTTTGGTGAGAGAGTTTAGTGAGAGAGTTTGGTGAGAGAGTTTGGTGAGGGAGTTTGGTGAGAAGGTTTGGTGAGGGAGTTTGGTGAGGGAGTTTGGTGAGAACGTTTGGTGAGGGAGTTTGGTGAGGGAGTTTGGTGAGAAGGTTTGGTGAGGGAGTTTAGTGAGAGAGTTTGGTGAGAGAGTTTGGTGAGGGAGTTTGGTGAGAGAGTTTGGTAGAGAGTTTGGTGAGGGAATTTGGTGAGAGAGTTTCATGAGAGAGTTTGGAGAGTTTGGTGAGGGAGTTTGGTGAGGGAGTTTAGTAAGGGAGTGAGGGAGTTTAGTGAGGGAGTTTAGTGAGGGAGTTTGGTGAGGGAGTTTGGTGAGGGAGTTTGGTGAGGGAGTTTGGTGAGGGAGTTTGGTGAGGGAGTTTGGTGAGGGAGTGAGGGAGTTTAGTGAGGGAGTTTAGTGAGGGAATTTGGTGAGGGAGTTTGGTGAGGGAGTTTGTTGAGGGAGTGAGGGAGTTTTGCGAGGGAGCTTGATGAGGGAGTTTGATGAGCTGGGCCATCCAGACTCGAAACGTTGGCTCCATTCTTTCTCCACAGATTCCAGCGTCTGCAGTATTTTGAGTTTTGAGTGATGATATGGGCGGGTTGTTTGTGAGAATAGATCGGGTAGGTTAGGCTTCAACCTGCTGAGTTTAGAAAAATGAGAGGCAACTGGATTGAAGCGCACAAGATCCTGAAGGGTATTGACAGGGTGGATACAGAGGGGATGTTTCCTCTTACGGGAGAATCTAGAATTAATAGTCACTGTTTAAAAATAAGGGCTCGCCCATTTAAGACAGAGATGAGGAGAATAGTTTTCTCTCAGAGGGCGGTGAGTCGCTGGAACTCTCTTCCTCAGAAGGCAGTGGAAGCAGAGTCTGAATATTTTAAAAGTAGAGCGAGATAGATTCCTGATTCACACGGGGGTGAAAGGTTATCGAGGGGTCAGCAGGAATGTGGCGTAGGGGTGACAATCAGATCAGCCACGATCGTATTCAATGGTGGAGCAGGGGAGGCAGTGGTGTAGTGGTATTGTCACTGGACTAGAGATCCAGGGTAATGTTCTGGGGACCCGGGTTCAAATCCCACCACGGCAGATGGTGAAGTTTGAATTCAACAAGAATCTGGGATAAAATGACCATGAAACCATTGTTGGTTGTCGTAAAATCCCATCTGATGTCCTTTAGGGAAGGAAATCTGCCATCCTTACCCTGTCTGGACGAAGCTTTAAAGCTTATTTATTAGTGTCACAAGTGGGCTTACATTAACACTACAATGAAGTTACTGTGAGAATCCCCTAGTCGCCACACTCCGGCGCCTGTTCGGGCACACTGAGGGAGGATTTAGCACGGCCAATCCACCTAACCAGCACGTCTTTCAGACTGTGGGAGGAAACCGGAGCACCCGGAGGAAACCCACGCAGACACGGGGAGAATGTGCAAACTCCGCACAGACAGTGACCCAAGCTGGGAATTGAACCAGGGTCCCTGGCGCTGTGAGGCAGCAGTGCTAACCACTGTACCAGCCCATGTGACTACACGTGACTCCAGAGCCACAGCAATGTGGTTGACTCTCAACTGCCTCTGAAATGCCTCATATTTCAAGGGCAATTAGGGATGCCTACAGCCCATGAATGAATGTTTAACTAAAGTGGCTCAAGGGGTTGACTGGCTACTCCTGCTCCTAATGTGTATGTTCATACACGCCCCCTGTCCGATTCTGTCTGAATCAAGGCCAATCTCCCTCTGTGGTTTTTAGTTGATGGGTTGGGATGGGCTGGTCTGGTCGGGGACAGAGTGGGACAAGTGGTAGCGACAGGTGAAGGAAACCGAGGGTTGCTCTGATGCCCCTCCCAGTGGCCAGCTGTGGAATAGCAGTGGCTCAAGGTTGGGCGTAAAAAAACCGGCTCTCTCTGTCACCAAGAGATGGCGCAAGAGGAGCACCTCCATTGTTGAACAACACGGCAGGAACTTCCACTCAATGACCAGCCTCTGGTCATGGGAGGTGAAGGAGGTAACAGCCGCGTGGTACCTGTGCCATCTTTCACCTGATGTGGGAAATGGTAGATTTGGTAAGGAAGAACGAGGAGAGGCAATGATTTGGTGAGTGGCCCCGGGAGTGAACATGAGGCACTCAACCTGAGAGAAGGCTGGTAAAAATCAAATGGCATCCTGGGCTTTATTAACAGGGAAAAGAGTTGGATTTCATGCCCCGCTCTCCATCGGGAATATTTTCAACAAAGCAACATGGGAAATACAAGAATTGGCAAGCACACCATCGCCCCACCCATAATGCACTGGGAGGGGCAGCCTATCCACCATCTTGAAACAAATAACTCAAGGTTAATTGAACACATTACTGAACTAATTAACTGGGATATTCCACTGCCCGTGGTTGGTGTGGACAGGTGCGCAGGAGTGGGCAGTATGCTTTCTGAGGCCAGGTTGAAAGAGGGGTCAGAAGTAAAATAGTTTAAAGTTTATTTATTAGTGTCATAAGCAAGCTGACATTAACACTGCAATGAAGTTACTGTGAAAATCCCCTAGTCGCCACACTCCGGCGCCTGTTCGGGTACACCGAGGGAGAATTTAGCACGGCCAATGCACCCAACCAGCACGTCTTTCAGACTGTGGGAGGAAACCGGAGCATCCGGAGGAAACCCACGGAGACACGGGGAGAACGTGCAAACTCCGCACAGGCAGTGAACCCAAAGCCAGAATTGAACCCTGACGCTGTGAGGCAGCAGTGCTAACCACTGGGCCACCATGCCACCCTGGGTCCCTGGCGCTGTGAGGCAGCAGTGCTAACCACTGGGCCACCATGCCGCCCAGGTCCCTGGCGCTGTGAGGCAGCAGTGCTAACCACTGGGCCACCGTGATGGGCTCAACATTTGAGTTTCCTCATTTCCTGCCCAAGATGTCACCTTCCATTTCTTTCCTCACCGCCTGCCCGCCAGAACTTGCTCCCTTCCCCCTCCCATCCTCCTCCCCATCTCCCTAGCCCTCAGATCCCTGCCTCCACCAAAGCCTACGGCCTACGCGCCTGCGGGCAGCCATTCCTCTCTTTCCTGCTCCTTCCTACAGTCCTGGCAGTGCTCACTGCTAAGCTCTGGCCACTCAGATTGGCTGGAAATCCCAAGGGAGGGACTTCCTCTGCTCCCCTCCCTCCCCACTCCCTGTACAATCCAAGTCAGGCACAAGTCAGGAGTGTGATGGAACACTCCCCACTTGCCTGGATGGGTACAGCTCCAACAACACTCAAGAAGCTCGACACCATCCAGGACAAAGCAGCCCACATGATTGGCACCACATCCACAAACATCCACTCCCTCCACCACCGACGCTCAGTAGCAGCAGTGTGTACTATCTACAAGATGCACTGCAGCAACTCACCAAAGATCCTTAGGCAGCACCTTCCAAACCCACGACCACTTCCATCTAGAAGGACAAGGGCAGCAGATACATGGGAACGCCACCACCTGCAAGTTCCCCTCCAAGCCACTCACCACCCTGACTTGGAAATATGTCACCGTTCCTTTGCAGTCGCTGGGTCAAAATCTTGGACCTCCCTCCCTAACGGCATTGTGGGTCAACCCACAGAACATGGACTGCAGCGATTCAAGAAGGCGGCAGCTAGGGATGGGCAATAAATGCTGGCCAGCCAGTGACGCCCATGTCCCATGAATGAATTAAAAAAAAGAAATCCAGCCCTTGGAGTACAAAATACAGGTATGTGCACAGGTCTAAAATAATGGTTTAAGCTGTCATTTGTTTCCAATTCTGGGCTTGGTTTTTGAAAGGATTTGAAGGCCCAGGACAGGGGACGAAGGAGATTGTTAGAACGGGACCGGAGTCGGGGCAGCTTCAGATTTGCGACGAGGTTCGAGAAGCTTGGGGCAGAGAGGGTAAAGGGGAGATGGACTGCGGGTTCAAAATCATGAAGAGTTTGATGGAGTGATTAAGGAGAAGCAGTTTCCATAGTTACAAGTCCCGTCACCAGAGGACAGAGATTTAAGGTTACTTGGCAAAAGAACCAATGAGAAGAATTATTTTTTAAGCCAATAAGTTATTTATGATTTGAAATGCACTGTATGAAAGGGGGCAGGGTTGTTGAAGCAGGTTATGGCCTAGTGGTATTATCGCCAGACTTTTAATCCAGAAACTCAGCTAAGGTTCCAGGGACCCGGGTTCGAATCCCGCCACAGCAGATGGGGGAATTTGAATTTGATAAAAAATATCTGGAATTAAGAATCTACTGATGGCCATGAAACCATTGTCGATTGTTGGAAAAACCCATCTGGTTCACTAATGTCCTTTAGGGAAGGAAATCTGCCGTCCTTACCCGGTCTGGCACGGTAGCACAGTGGTTAGCACTGCTGCTTCACAGCTCCAGGAACCTGGGTTCGATTCCCGGCTTGGGTCACTGTCTGTGTGGAGTTTGCACATTCTCCTCATGTCTGCGTGGGTTTTCTCCCGGTGCTCCGGTTTCCTCCCACAGTCCAAAGATGTGCGGGTTAGGTTGATTGGTCATGCTAAATATTGCCCTTAGTGTCCTGAGATGCGTAGGTTAGAGGGATTAGTGGGTAAAATATGTAGGGATATGAGAGTAGGGCCTGGGAGGGATTGTGGTTGGTGCAGACTCAATGGGCCGAATGGCCTCTTTCTGTACTGTAGGGTTTCTATGATTACATGTGACTCCAGAGCCACAGCAATGTGGTTGGCTCTCAGCTGCCCTCCAAGGGCAAATAGGGATGGGCAATAAATGCTGGCCAACCAGCGACGCCCGTGTCCCACCAATGAATAAAAAATACTTAACTTTTTAAAAAGATCAGAAATTTGCAGAGTTACAAGAATAGGGCTGGGGAGTGGGAATAATCTTTCAAAAGGGTAGATGGGCTGAATGGCCACATTATGAAATTCCATGAACAGGCCTTCAGGGGAAAGGAAGAGAAATAAACCTTAACGTCTCACAGAAAAATTCACAGCTAATTCGTAGCCTTTCTGTGAAAGAACGTTGAGTTTCACAGGCAATTATGTCTTCACACAGAGGGGAGGGAGGGTGAATATATTTCAAACATTTGTTGAAGGTGTTGGGTGATGGAGGTCAGGAGGCTCTGTGTAAGGGTATGTCTGACTCACGCTCCATTTGTGTGAATCCCAGGCGTTGAACCAGCCTGTGAAGGTCAGCGGTTCACAGCCTTGCTTCACTTTGATGATGGGTGTATCCAGGTCCCGTCCACCTGGGTGAGTTTGTAGATATTCCTTCGCCAACATGTCCGCCTGCTTCCTCTCGTAATCATTGGCTGAATGGCCCAACCACAGGAACAGCTGCAGGATTGAGAACAACACATCAGATTCATCCTCCAGTCTTTTCGATTGGGAGAGCGGGGGGGGGGGGGTTATGTGGAGAGGCGGGATGGAGAGAGGAGGGGGAGGGAGTCGAGGCCAACCAGTCCCAATCCACATGGAACCTCTGCAAGCCAGCAGTGAAGGGGATAACATTCATCACATGGCCTAGCGTTGGAGATACTATACTGGATTGATTCACAAAATTAGGAGCAGGAGTAGGCCACTCGGCCCATCGATCCTGCTTCCCCCCATTCAATACCATCATGGCTGATCTTGGGTTTCAACTCCATTTTCCCGCCCACATCCCCATTTCCCTTAATTCCCCGAGAGACCAAATATCTATCCCACAGCCTGAAATATATTCAGCGATGGAGCACCCACAACCCTCTGGGAAAGAGAGTTTCAAAGATTCACAATCCTCTGAATGAAGAAATATCTCGTCATCTCACTCTGAAATGATCCGCCTGCCCCCTTATCCTCAGGTTGTGCCCCCGTGTGTTAGACTCCCCGACCAATGGGACCAATCTCTGTGTGTCTACCCAATCAAACCCCTTCAGAATTTTATATGTTTCAATGAGATCACCTCATATTCTTCCAAATTCCAGAGAATATAAGATATAAGACCATAAGATGTAGGAGCAGAATTAGGCCACTCGGCCCATCGAGTCTGCTCCGCCATTCAATCATGGTTGATATTTTTCTCATCCCCATTCTCCTGCCTTTTCCCCATAACCCCAGATCCCCTTATTAATCAAGAACCTGTCTCTGTCTTAAAGACACTCAATGACCCGGCCTCCACAGCCTTCTGCGGCAAAGAGTTCCACAGATTCACCACTCTCTGGCTGAAGAAACTCCTCCTCATCTCTGTTTTAAAGGATCGTCCCTTCACTCTGAGGTTGTGCCCTCGAGTTCTAGTCTCTCCCACTAGTGGGAACATCCTCTCCACGTCCACTCTATTCCAGAATCCACAGAATCCCTACAATGCAGAAGAGGCCATTTGGCCCATCGAGTCTGCACCAACTCTCTAAAAGAGCATCCCACCCAGGTCCTATCCCCTGCTCTAACCCTTTAACCCTGCAAATTTAGCACGGCCAATCCACCTAACCTGCACATCTTTGGAGTGTGGGAGGAAACTGGAGGAAACCCACGCAGACACGGGGAGAATGTGCAGACTCCACACAGACAGTGACCCGAGGCCGGGAATTGAACCCGGGTCCCTGGCACTGGGAGGCAGCAGTACTAACCACTGTGCCACCGTGCCGCCCCAATTGGTTTGATAATTTCGGACAGAGATTAGGAGAAATTTCTTCACACAGCGGGTTGTTGATTGGTGGAATTCTCTCCTGGAGGGTTGATGCTCCTTCACTGAATATTTTCAGCGATGGAGCTGAAAATATTCAGCAATGATAGAATGATTCACCGAGATAGAATGATTTTTGAACAGCGAGGGAAAGTGCTGAGGTGAAAGGTCAGCCATGATTGTACTAAATAGTGGAGCAGGCTTTCGGGCCTACTCCTTCCGTGATTGCTCGTAAACGGTCACTTCCGCAATCTTGATGACTTAAGTGGAGACTGAAGGATGGCCCAATAGAGGTCTTAGTCTGTAAGGGTATAACAGGCCATGGTCAGGAACACATAGAGGGTGGCACGGTGGCAGTGGTTAGCACTGCTGTCTCACAGTGCCAGGGACCCAGGTTTGATTCATGGCCTCGGGCGACTGTCTGTGTGGAGTTTGCACATTCTCCCCATATCTGCGTGGGTTTCCTCTGGTTTCCTCCCACACTCCAAGGGTATGCAGGTTGGGTGGATTGGCCATGCTAAATTGCCCCTTAGTGCCCCAAAATGTCTAGGTTAGATGGATTAGCTATGGTAAATGTGTGAGGTTATGGGGATAGGATGGGGAGAGGGCCTGGGTAAGATACTGTGTCAGGGAGTTGGTGCAGACTCGTTGGGCCGAATGGCCTCTTTTGCACTGTGGGTATTCTACGATTCTAGGTAATGTTGGCCATGAAACCATTGTCAATTGTTGCAAAAACCCATCTGGTTCACGAATGTCCTTTAGGGAAGGGAATCTGCTGTCCTTACCCGGTCTGGCCTACATGTGACTTCAGAGCCACAGCAATGTGGTTGACTCTCAACTGCCCTCTGAAATGGCCTAGTGAGCCACTCAGTTACACCGAAACCACGACAGACAAGTTGAACCAGTGTGGACTGCAGTGATTCAAGAAGGCAGGTCACCACCACCTTCTCAAGGACAATTAAGAATGGGCAATAAATGTTGGACATGCCAGCGATGCCCACATCCCATGAAAGAATAAAAAACACAGTTAGATGAAGAGGGGTGGAGGAGGAGTGTGTGAGGGATAATGACTTTATGTTTGGACAGGCTGAGTGAGTGGGCGAGGATCTGGCAGATGGAGTATAATAACGTTGACAAATGTGAGGTTATTCACTTTGGAGGAAATAATAGCAAATTGGATTATTATCTAAATGGAAAAAAATTACAACATGCTGCTGTGCAGAGGGACCTGGGGGTCCTTGTGCATGAGACGCAAAAACCCAGTCTGCAGGTGCAACAGGTGATCAAGAAGGCAAATGGGATGTTGGCCTATATCGCAAGGGGGATAGAATATAAAAGCAGAGATGTCTTGCTGCATCTGTACAGGGCATTGGTGAGGCCGCAGCTGGAATACTGTGTGCAGTATTGGTCCCCTTATTTGCGGAAGGATATATTGGCCTTGGAGGGAGTGCAGAGAAGGTTCACCAGGTTGATACCAGAGATGAGGGGTGTTGATTATGAGGAGAGACTGAGCAGATTGGGTTTGTACTCATTGGAATTTAGAAGGCTGAGGGGGTATCTTATAGAGACCTAAAGGATAATGAAGGGGCTGGATAGGGTAGAGGTGTAGAGATTCTTTCCACTTAGAAAGGAAGCTAGAACTAGAGGGCACAGCCTCAAAATAAAGGGGGGTCAGTTTAGGACAGGGTTGAGGAGGAACTTCTTCTCTCAGAGGGTGGTGAATCTCTGGAATTCTCTGCCCACTGAAGTGGTGGAGGCTACCTCGTTGAATATGTTTAAATCATGGATAGATGGATTCCTGATCGGTAAGGGAATTAGGGGTTATAGGGATCAGGCGGGTAAGTGGAACTGATCCACTTCAGATCAGCCATGATCTTATTGAATGGCGGGGCAGGCTCGAGGGGCTAGATGGCCTACTCCTGCTCCTATTTCTTATGTTCTTATGTTTCTGTTCTGTAAATACTGTGTCACACGGTGTGTGTGAAGAGTGTTCCTGATAGCTACAGCACTACTAGGACAGCTAAATATCATTCCCTTATCACTTTATCTGTATCGAAAAATAATCCAAAGAGTAAAAAAGGTGATGGAAACCACAAATAAAGGCTCCAAATGCAGCATCTAGCATGGTAACCAGAGCAAGAAAGTTTGGGCCCTTGCAACACAGGCCACTCAAATCATCTCCACCAGATCGGTAGCACAGTGGTTAGCACTGCTGCTTCACAGCTCCAGGGACCTGGGTTCGATTCCCGGCTTGGGTCGCTGTCTGTGTGGAGTTTGCACATTCTCCTCGTGTCTGCGTGGGTTTCCTCCGGGTGCACCGGTTTCCTCTCACAGTCCAAAGATGTGCGGGTTAGGTTGATTGGCCGCGCTAAAATTGCCCCTTAGTGTCCTGAGATGCGTAGGTTAGAGGGATTAGCAGGTAAATATGTAGGGATATGGGGGTAGGGCCTGGGTGGGATTGTGGTCGGTGCAGACTCGATGGGCCGAATGGCCTCTTTCTGCACTGTAGGGTTTCTAAGATTCTTTCTAAGAATGATGGTGGAGGGATTCTTTTATTCATTCATGGAATGTGGGCATCGCTGGCTTGGCCAACATTTGCTGCCAATCCCTTATTGCCCCTTGAACTGAGTGACTTGCTCGGCCATTTCAGAGGGTAGTTAAGAGTCAACCACATTGCTGTGGCTCTGAGTCACATGTAGGCCAGACCGGGTAAGGACAGCAGATTTCCTTCCCTAAAGGGCATTAGTGAACCAGATGGGTTTGTATGAAAATCGGTGATAGTTCCATGGTCACCATTACTGAGATTAGCTTCAATTGAATTCAAATTTCACCAGCTGCCATTGGTGGGATTTGAACCCGGGTCCCCCAGAACATTAGCCTGGGTCTTTGGATGACCAATCCAGTGACAAGACCACGACGCCGCCATCTAAGTTTACAGTCAGTGTCACAAGTAGGCTTACATTAACACTGCAATGAAGTTACTGTGAAAATCCCCTAGTCGCCACACTCCGGCGCCTGTTCGGGTACACTGAGGGAGAATTTAGCACGGCCAATGCACCCTAACCAGCACGTCTTTCGGACTGTGGGAGGAAACCGCAGCATCCAGAGAAAACCCACGCAGACACGGGGAGAACGTGCAGACTCCACACAGACAGTGACCCAAGCTGGGAATTGAACCCGGGTCCCTGGCGCTGTGAGGCAGCAGTGCTAACCACTGTGCCACCGTAGCACCCTGTCTACCATAAGACATAAACATAGAACATTACAGCGCAGAACAGGCCCTTCGGCCCACGATGTTGCACCGACCAGTTAAAAAAAAACTGTGACCCTCCAACCTAAACCAATTTCTTTTCGTCCATGAACCTATCTACGGATCTCTTAAACGCCCCCAAACTAGGCGCATTTACTACTGATGCTGGCAGGGCATTCCAATCCCTCACCACCCTCTGGGTAAAGAACCTACCCCTGACATCGGTTCTATAACTACCCCCCCTCAATTTAAAGCCATGCCCCCTCGTGCTGGATTTCTCCATCAGAGGAAAAAGGCTATCACTATCCACCCTATCTAAACCTCTAATCATCTTATATGTTTCAATAAGATCCCCTCTTAGCCGCCGCCTTTCCAGCGAAAACAATCCCAAATCCCTCAGCCTCTCCTCATAGGATCTCCCCTCCATACCAGGCAACATCCTGGTAAACCTCCTCTGCACCCTCTCCAAAGCCTCCACATCCTTCCTGTAATGTGGGGACCAGAACTGCACACAGTACTCCAAGTGCGGCCGCACCAGAGTTGTGTACAGTTGCAACATAACGCTACGACTCCTAAATTCAATCCCCCTACCAATAAACGCCAAGACACCATATGCCTTCTTAACAACCTTATCTACTTGATTCCCAACTTTCAGGGATCTATGCACACATACACCTAGATCCCTCTGCTCCTCCACACTATTCAAAGTCCTCCCGTTAGCCCTATACTCAACACATCTGTTATTCCTACCAAAGTGAATTACCTCACACTTCTCCGCATTAAACTCCATCCGCCACCTCTCGGCCCAACTTTGCAACCTGTCTAAGTCTTCCTGCAAACTACGACACCCTTCCTCACTGTCTACCACACCACCGACTTTGGTGTCATCAGCAAATTTGCTAATCCACCCAACTATACCCTCATCCAGATCATTAATAAATATTACAAACAGCAGTGGCCCCAAAACAGATCCCTGAGGTACACCACTTGTAACCGCACTCCATGATGAATATTTACTATCAACCACCACCCTCTGTTTCCTATCCGCTAGCCAATTCCTGATCCAATTTCCTAGATCACCCCCAATCCCATACATCTGCATTTTCTGCAGAAGCCTACCATGGTGAACCTTATCAAACGCCTTACTAAAATCCATATATACCACGTCCACTGCCTTGCCCCCATCCACCTCCTTGGTCACTTTCTCAAAAAACTCAATAAGGTTAGTAAGGCACGACCTACCTGCCACAAAACCATGCTGACTATCACCTATCAATTCATTACTCTCCAAATAACTATAAATCCTATCCCTTATAATTTTTTCCAACATCTTGCCGACAACAGAAGTGAGACTCACCGGTCTATAATTCCCGGGGAAGTCTCTGTTCCCCTTCTTAAACAATGGGACAACATTCGCTAACCTCCAATCTTCTGGTACTATACCAGAGGCCAACGACGACCTGAAGATCAGAGCCAGAGGCTCTGCAATCACTTCTCTTGCCTCCCAGAGAATCCTTGGATAAATCCCATCCGGACCAGGGGATTTATCTATTTTCAGACCCTCCAGAATATCCTGCACATCCTCCTTATCAACTGTAATACTGTCTATTCTACTCCCTTGCAACCCAGTGTCCTCCTCAGCTATATTCATGTCCCCTTGCGTGAACACCGAAGAGAAATATTGGTTCAATGCTTCACCAATCTCCTCCGGTTCCACACATAACTTCCCTCTGCCATCTATAACTGGCCCTAAACTTGCCCTAACCAACCTTCTGTTCTTGACATACCTATAGAACGCCTTAGGATTCTCTTTAACCCTATCCGCCAAAGTCTTCTCATGTCCCCTTTTAGCCCTTCTAAGCTCGCTCTTCAACTCCCTCTTAGCCAAGCTAAAGCTTTCTAGTGCACTACCCGAGTGCTCACGTCTCATCCGAACATAAGCCTCCTTTTTCTTTTTAACCAACAAAGAAACTTTTTTGGTGCACCACGGTTCCCTAGCCCTACCAATTCCTCCTTGCCTGACAGGGACATACCTATCACAGACTCGCAGTAGCTGCTCCTTGAAAAAACTCCACATGTCGGACGTTCCCAGTCCCTGTAATCTCCTAGTCCAACCTATGTTTCCTAATTCTCTCCTAATAGCCTCATAATTACCCTTCCCCCAGCTAAAACCACTGGCCCGAGGTTCATGCCTATCCCTTTCCATCACTAAGGTGAATGTAACCGAATTGTGGTCACTATCACCAAAATGCACACCAACTTCCAAGTCTAGCACCTGGTCTGGCTCATTTCCCAGCACCAGATCCAATATAGCCTCACCTCTAGTTGGCCTGTCTACATACTGAGTCAAAAAACCTTCCTGCACGCTTTGAACAAAAACTGACCCCTCTAACGAGCTAGAGCTATAACAATTCCAGTCAATATTAGTCAAGTTAAAATCCCCCATAACAATTGCCCTATTACTTTCACTCCTAAGCAGGATTGACTCCGCAATCCTTTCCTCAACCTCTCTAGAATTTTTAGGAGGTCTATAAAAGACTCCCAACAGGGTGACCTCTCCTCTCCTATTTCTAATCTCCGCCCATACTACCTCAACAGATAAGTCCTCATCAAACCTCCTCTCTGACACTGTGATACAATCTCTGACCAATAATGCTACCCCTCCCCCTCTTCTACCTCCTTCCCTACTTCGACTAAAACATTTGAACCCCGGGACCTGCAGCATCCATTCCTGCCCCTGCTCTATCCATGTCTCTGAAATAGCCACAACATCGAAGTCCCAGGTACTGATCCACGCTGCAAGTTCACCCACTTTATTGCGAATACTCCTGGCATTGAAGTATACACATTTCAAACCCTGCTCCACCCCACCTCTGCAATGCCGTGCATTGCAGTCCCCATCCATGCATCCCTCACTTTCAGCCCCACTACTCAGGATCCCTCCCCCCCCCCGAATCAGTTTAAACCTCCCTGCATGGCCTTAGCAAATTTACCCCCCAGGATATTGGTCCCCTTCTGATTAAGGTGTAGACCATCCTTCTCATAGAGGTCACACCTTCCCCAGTACGAGCCCCAATTGCTTAAGTACCTGAACCCCTCCCTCCTGCACCATCCCCTCAGCCATGAATTCAAACCTTCCCTCTCCCTATTCCTCTCTAAACTATCCCGTGGTACAGGCAAGAGTCCAGAGATAACCACTCTGTCAGTCTTGGCCTTTAGTTTCCACCCCAACTCCATAAATCCCTGCCTAATATCCCCTTCCCCTATCCTCCCTATGTCGTGTGTCCCCACATGTACAATAACTTGTGGTTTATCTCCCTCCCCCCTAAGAGTCCTGAATACCCTGTCAGACACATCCCGGACCCCAGCCCCTGGTAGGCAACACACCAACCCTGAGTCCCTACCTTTAGTTCCGACCCTCCTATCTGTCCCCTTAATTGTGGAGTCCCCAATCACAAGGCCCAGTCTTTTACAGCCCCTAACCACCTGAGCTTTCTCACTCGGCTCACCCCCAGAGATCTGCTCTCTATGCTCAGTTGATTCCTCCTC
>NC_135802.1:10037763-10120263 GCF_964213995.1 Mustelus asterias | reverse complement strand
TGCATTAGACCTTCCAAAATGCATCGCCTCGCATTCATCCAGATTAAATTCCATCTGCCGTTTCTTCGCCCAGGCCTCCAATCTATCTATATCCTGCCATATCCTCGGCAATCCTCCTCACTATCCACAACTCCCTAATCTTCGTGTCATCCGCAAACTTACTAATCAGACCACCCACATTTTCCACCAGATCACTTATATATATTACAAACAACAGAGGTCCCAGCACTGATCCCTGCGGAACACCACTAACTACAGGTCTCCATTCTCAAAACACCCTTCCATCACTACTCTCTGCTTTGTATGCCCAAGCCAGTTCTGAATCCATTTTAGCAGCTCACCTCTGATCCCATGCGACTTCACCTTCTGCACCAGTCTGCCATGAGGGACCTTGTCAAAGGCCTTACTGAAGTCCATGTAGACAACATCCACTGCCCTACCCTCATCAATCATCTTTGTCACTTCCTCAAAAAACTCGATCAAGTTTATGAAACACAACCTCCCCCACACAAAGCCGCGCTGCCTCTCGCTAATAATTCCATATTTTTACACATGTGAGTGAATCCAGTCCCTAAGAATCCTCTCCAATAATTTCCTGACTACTGATGAAAGGCTCACCGGCCTGTAATTTCCCAGGTTATCCCTGTTGCCCTTCTGAAACAAATGAATAACATTGGCTTTTCTCCAATACTCTGGGACCTCTCCTGTGACTAAAGAGGAAACAAAGATTTCATACAAGGACCCAGCAATTTCCTCCCTCGCCTCCCTCAGTATTCTGGGATAGATCCCATCAGGTCCCGAGGACTTGCCTACCTGAGTGCTTTTCAAAACACCTAACACCCCCTTTTTTACATTGACATGCCCTAGAATATCAACATAGCCCTCTCTCGATGCACCATCCGCTCTTTCCTTCTCCTTTGTGAATACCGATGCAAACTATTCATTAAGGACCTCACCCACTTTCTCCGGCTCCACATGCAACTTTCCTCCTTTGTCCTTGTGTGAACCTACCCTTTCCCCAGCTACCCTCTTGCTTCTTATATACTGAGGAACAGAGTGAGGATCAGAGAGTGTGAGAGAGAGAGAGACAGAGTAATCACTAACCCACACAGGGAGAGTGAGGATGTCAGACAGTCACTGAAGGCCATCCCCCTGCTTAGATATTGGTAGGTTGCGCTTACCTTTTGTCACTTGAATAAGGTGCTCTCCCTCCCAGAGCTGCCCAGAACTCTGCGGGTTCCTGAGCTTCCAGAACAGTCTGCTTCTCGTGCTTGGATAGATTGTTGGACACTGCCTTGGCCATTTCCCGCTCATCGCCGCTGCATCCCTGCAACAACCACTCACTTTGAATCCAGGCCAGAAACATTCCAGACCTTTCTATAGCATCCTCCGTAACAGTGTTCCTGTGTGCCAACACAAGCCAAGTCCTGTTCGCCCCTCGCCCTGGTGCTCATGGAGCTGGACTGGCTCCCAGTTAAGAAAGGCCTAAATTGTAATATTCGGGCCTTGTTTTCAAACCCCACCCATTGCCTGGTTTGTAAGTCTCATCACAGGCTGCAAATTTTCCTTCATTATGGAGACGATAAATGATGGAACAGATGGTTTGGAATTCAGCAATGCCTGTCCATCTAATGACCAGATCTGTTGGAGTTTAGATTCTGTAACATTGCTCTGGATCCTACTGCCCCCAACCCCTCCCCACCCCCCACCACCCCCTTCAGCCCATCCGACCTGTGCCAGTGCTTCTGAAGAACAGTGCTTCCGGGTGGCATGGTGGCACAGTGGTTAGCACTGCTGCCTGACAGCGCCAGGGACCGGGGTTCGATTCCTGGCTTGGGTCACCGTCTATGCGGAGTCTGCACATTCTCCCCGTGACTGCGTGGGTTTCCTCCGGGTGCTCCGGTTTCCTCCCACAGTCCAAAGATGTGTGGGTTAGGTGGATTGGCCATAATAAATTGTCCCTTTGTGTCGGGGGGACTAGCTAGGGTAAATGCATGGGGTTATGAGGATAGGGACTGGGTGGGATTGTGGTTGGTACAGACTTGATGGACCGAATGGCCTCCTTCGGCACTGTACGATTCTATGATTCTATGAACAATCCAGTTCCTCCTATTCCGCGCTTTAGCCCTAACCCTGCAACCTTACAACAGACAACATAGAACATTACAGCGCAGCACAGGCCCTTCGGCCCTCGATGTTGCGCCGACCAGTGGAACCAATCTAAAGCCCCTCTAATCTACACTATTCCAATATCATCCATATGTTTATCCAATAACCACTTGAACGCTCTCAATGTTGACGAGTCCACTACTGCTGCAGGCAGGGCATTCCATGCCCTTACTACTCTCTGAGTGAAGAACCCACCTCAAACATCTGTCCTATATCTCTCACCCCTCAATTTAAAGCTATGTCCCCTCATGTTAGCCATCACCATCCGAGGAAAAAGGCTCTCACTATCCACCCTCTCTAATCCTCTGATCATCTTGTATGCCTCTATTAAGTCACCTCTTAACCTTCTTCTCTCTAACGAAAACAACCTCAAGCCCCTCAGCCTTTCCTCATACGATTTTCCCACCATACCAGGCAACATCCTGGTAAATCTCCTCTGCACCCTTTCCAACGCTTCCACATCTTTCCTATAATGCAGCGACCAGAACTGTACGCAATATTCCAAGTGCGGCCGCACCAGAGTTTTGTACAGTTGCAGCATGACCTCATGGCTCCGAAACTCAATCCCTCTACCAATAAAAGCTAACACACCGTACGCCTTCTTAACAACCCTATCAACCTGGGTGTCAACTTTCAGGGATCGATGCACATGGACACCCAGATCCCTCTGTTCATCCACACTACCAAGTATCTTACCATTAGCCCAGTACTCTGTATTCCTGTTACTCCTTCCAAAGTGAATCACCTCACACTTTTCCGCATTAAACTCCATTTGCCACCTCTCAGCCCAGCTCTGCAGCTTATCTATGTCCCTCTGTAACCTGCAACAACCTTCCGCACTGTCTACAACTCCACCGACTTTAGTGTCATCCGCAAATTTACTAATCCATCCTTCTACGCCCTCATCCAGGTCATTCATAAAAATGACAAACAGCAGTGGCCCCAAAACAGATCCTTGCGGTACACCACTAGTAACTGAACTCCAGGAGGAATATTTCCCATCAACCACCATCCTCTGTTTTCTTACAGCTAGCCAATTCCTGATCCAAACTACTAAATCACCCTCAATCCCATGTGTCCGTATTTTCTGCAATAGCTTACCCTGGGGAACCTTATTAAACGCTTTGCTGAAATCCATATACACTACATCAACCGCTTTACCCTCATCCACCCCTTTGGTCACCTTCTCAAAGAACTCAATAAGGTTTGTGAGGCATGACCTACCCTTCACAAAACCGTGCTGACTATCCCTAATCAAATTATTCCTTTTCAGGTGATTATAAATCCTATCTCTTATAATCCTTTCCAAAACTTTGCCCACAACAGAAGTAAGGCTCACCGGTCTATAATTACCAGGGTTGTCCCTACTCCCCTTCTTGAACAAGGGGACAACATTTGCTATCCTCCAGTCTTCTGGCACTGTTCCTGTAGACAATGACGACATAAAGATCAAAGCCAAAGGCTCTGCAATCTCCTCTCTAGCCTCCCAGAGAATCATTGGATAAATCCTATCCGGCCCAGGGGACTTATCTATTTTTACCCTTTCCAGAATTGCTCACACCTCCTCGTTATGAACATCAATCCCATCCAGTCCAACAGCCTGCATCTCAGTACTCCCCTCGACAACACTGTCCCTCTCCAGTGTGAATACCGATGAAAAATATTCATTTAGTGCCTCTCCTATCTCTTCAGACTCCACGCACAACTTCCCACTACTGTCCTTGACTGACCCTAATCTTACCCCAGTCATTCTTTTACTCCTGACATACCTATAGAAAGCTTTAGGGTTTTCCTTGATCTTACCTGCCAAAGACTTCTCATCTCCCCTCCTGGCTCTTCTTAACTCTTTCTTTAGGTCCTTCCTGGCTAACTTGTAACTCTCCAGTGCCCTAACTGAGCCTTCACGTCTCATCTTAACATAAGTCTCCTTCTTCCTCTTCACAAGAGATTCAACCTCCTTAGTAAACCACGGTTCCCTCACACGTCTGCTTCCTCCCTGCCTGACACGGATTCATATTTATCAAGGACGCGTAGTAGCTGTTCCTTGAGCAAGTTCCACATTACAATTGTGCCCATCCCCTGCAGTTTCCTTCTCCAACCTATGCCAGCTAAATCTCGCCTAATCACATCATAATTTCCTTTCCCCCAGCTATAACTCTTGCCCTTTGGTATACACCTATCCCTTTCCATTGCTAAGGTAAACGTAATCGAATTGTGGTCACTATCACCAAAGTGCTCACTTACCTCCAAATCTAACACCTGGCCTGGTTCATTACCCAGTACCAAATCCAGTGTGGCCTCGCCTCTTGTTGGTCTATCTACATACTGCGTCAGGAAGCCTTCCTGCACACATTGGACAAAAACTGACCCCTCTAAAGTACTCGAACTATAGCTTTTCCAGTCAATATTTGTAAAGTTAAAGTCCCCCATAACAACTACCCTGTTACTTTTGCTCCTATCCAGAATCATCTTTGCAATCCTTTCCTCTACTTCTCTGGAACTTTTCGGAGGTCTATCGAAAACTCCCAACAGGGTGACCTCTCCTTTCCTGTTTCTAACCTCAGCCCAAACTACCTCAGTAGACGAGTCCTCATCAAATGTCCTTTCTGCCACCGTAATACTGTCCTTGACTAACAATGCCACACCTCCCCCTCTTTTACCACCTTCCCTGCACTTACTGAAACATCTAAACCCCGGAACCTGCAACAACCATTCCTGTCCCTGCTCTATCCATGTCTCCGAGATGGCCACAACATCGAAGTCCCAGGTACCAACCCATGCTGCAAGCTCACCCACTTTATTCCGGATGCTCCTGGCGTTGAAGTATACACACTTCAAACCGCCTTCCTGCCTGCCAGTACACTCCTGCGACTCTGAAACCTCATCCATGACCTCACTCCTCTCAACCTCCTGTACACCGGAGCTACAATTCAGATACCCACCCCCCTGCTGAATTAGTTTAAACCCTCCCAAAGAGCATTCGCAAATTTCCTCCCCAAGATATTGGTACCCCTCTGGTTCAAGTGCAGACCATCCTGTTTGTAGAGGTCCCACCTACCCCAGAAAGAGCCCCAATTGTCCAGGTATCTGAATCCCTCCCTCCTGCACCATCCCTGTAACCACGTGTTCAACTGCTCTCTCTCCCTATTCCTCTCCTCACTATCACGTGGCACGGGTAACAAACCAGAGATAACAACTCTGTTTGTTCTTGCCCTAAGCTTCCACCCTAACTCCCTGAATTTCTGCCTTACATCCCCATCCCTTTTCCTACCTATGTCTTGAGTGCCTATGTGAACCACAACTTGGGGCTGGTCCCCCTCCCCCTTAAGGATTTCGAAAACACGATCCGAGACATCGCGGACTCTGGCTCCTGGGAGGAAACACACCAACCGCGAGTCTCTCTCGTTCCCGCAGAATCTCCTATCCGTCCCTTTAACTATGGACTCCCCAGTGACTAATCCTCTACTCCTCTCCCCCCTTCCCTTCTGAGCCACAAGGACAGACTCTGAGCCAGTGACCTGTAACCCATGGCTTACCCCTGCTAAGTCGTCCCCCCCCCAACAGCATCCAAAAGTGTACTGTCCCCAATTTCTGCTACATTTTTTGTTTCTCCCCCCACTTGGATGGCTCCCTGTACCTTGGTGCTGTGGTCAGTTTGCTCATCCTCCCTTTCCCTCCCCTTCTGAGCTGCCGGGCCGGACTCTGCGTCAGAGGCACGGCCACTGTTGCTTCCCCCAGGTAGGCTGCTCCCCCCAACAGCACTCAAACAGGAGTACTTATTTTTAAGGGGCACAGCCACTGGGGTACTCTCTAGTACCGGACCTTTCCCCTTCCCCTTCCTAACCGTGACCCACTTGTCTGTCTCCCGTGGCCCTGGTGTGACCACCTGCCTGTAACTCCTCTCTATCACCTCCTCATTCTCCCTGACCAGACGAAGGTCATCGAGCCGCAGCTCCAGTTCCCTAAATCTTGTCTCTTTCAAGAATTTATTCAATTCCTCTTTTCAAAGTTATTATTTCCACTGTCCAAATCGGAGCATTCCCTCCCTGATGAGAACACAGTTTATTCTCAACTCATTCCACCCGGGACAGAAACATTAGAAACGAGAGCAGGAGTAAACCATTCGGCCCCTTGAACCTGCTCCCTCATTCAGTACGCTGATCTTCTATCAAACTCCTCTTCCTGTCTGGTGCCCTTTGGCCCTGTACCCCAGATGCCCGTTTGCGCGCCCTGCCCCGTGGCCCTGTACCCCCGTCTGCGTGCACTGCCCCCGTGGCCCCGTACCCCCGTCTGTGCACACTGCCCCTGTGGCCCCGTACCCCCGTCTGTGCACACTGCCCCCGTGGCCCCGTACCCCCGTCTGTGCACACTGCCCCCGTGGCCCCGTACCCCCGTCTGTGCACACTGCCCCCGTGGCCCCGTACCCCCGTCTGTGCACACTGCCCCCGTGGCCCCGTACCCCCGTCTGTGCACACTGCCCCCGTGGCCCCGTACCCCCGTCTGTGCACACTGCCCCCGTGGCCCCGTACCCCCGTCTGTGCACACTGCCCCCGTGGCCCTGTACCCCCGTCTGCGTGCACTGCCCCCGTGGCCCCGTACCCCCGTCTGCGCGCCCTGCCCCGTGGACCGCTTACCTTCCCACACCACAAGTAGGTGGTCTGCTCCGTCTTCAGGACGAAGATGTCATTGGAGTTGAGGGAGGAGGCGCGAGCGGGCACCTCGGTGGCTTTCGTGTTCAGTTCGTCAGTGCCGCGGACCTGGAACAGTCTGACCGGCGCTTCCTCCTTCATCCCACTGCGGCCCGTTCCGCCCTGCCGCCGCCATTGGCCAAAAAAAATCAATGTCAACCTAGCCCTGGGCATTTGGAGTTTAAAGCATGCGGAGCCCCTCCCCCTCCCCCTCCCCCCCCTCACCAACCCCACCCTCACCCACCCCACCCACATCTCCCCCATCCTCACCTACCCCACCCTCACCCACCCAACCCTCACCTCCCCCACCCTCACCAACTCCACCCTCACCCACCCCACCCACCCCACCCTCACCTCCCCCACCCTCACCTCCCCCACCCCCCCACCCTCCCCCTCCCCCTCTCACCAACCCCACCCTCACCCACCCCACCCTCACCTCCCCCACCCACACCTCCCCCACCCTCACCAACCCCACCCTCACCTCCCCTATCCTCACCTCCCCCACCCTCACCCACCCCACCCTCACCTCCCCCACCCTCACCAACTCCACCCTCACCCACCCCACCCACCCTACCCTCACCTCCCCCACCCTCACCTCCCCCACCCCCTCCCTCACCTCCTCCCCCCCACCCTCTCCCCTCCTCCCTCACCCCCACCCTCCCCCTCTCCACCCCTTGCCCCACCTTCTCCCCCTCCCCCACCCCCTCCCCACCTCTCCCCTTCACCCACCCTCTCTTCCACTTACCCCTCCCCCACTCTCACCCACACCCCTCTCCCACCCACCCTCGCCCACACCACCCTCTCCTACCCTCCCCCTCCCCCACCCTCCCCATCCCACCCTCACCCCCTCCCCACCCTCCCCCGCCCTTTCCCATCCCCCACTCCCCCCTCCCCCACCCTCTCCCCTGCCCTGCCCTCCCCCGCCGTGCCGAAACCCCCCCCCCCCCACCCGCCCCGGCCCACCGCAATGTTCGCCACGGAGAGAAGCCACGAGAGCTGAGACGTTGAAAGCAGAGAGCTGATTGGCTTACCGCATAAATGATGAATTTGCCCCTGAAGATGGCGAGGAAGTGTCGAGGCTCTTTGCCCATGGTCACCCGCACCTGAACCGGCTCACCATTGTACCTCTCGTCCAGGCTGACAGCTTGAAAGGCCGAGGCTGTAATCTCATCCAAAGAGGCGTGGAGCCCCTGAGAGAAGGAAAGGCACAGAGAGTATTACTCAGAGCACAGAGAGTATTACTCAGAGCACAGAGAGTATTACTCAGAGCACAGAGAGTATTACTCAGAGCACAGAGAGTATTACTCAGAGCACAGAGAGTATTACTCAGAGCACAGAGAGTATTACTCAGTGCACAGAGAGTATTACTCAGAGCACAGAGAGTATTACTCAGGCACAGAGAGTATTACTCAGAGCACAGAGAGTATTACTCAGAGCACAGAGAGTATTACTCAGAGCACAGAGAGTATTACTCAGAGCACAGAGAGTATTACTCAGAGCACAGAGAGTATTACTCAGAGCACAGAGAGTATTACTCAGAGCACAGAGAGTATTACTCAGTGCACAGAGAGTATTACTCAGAGCACAGAGAGTATTACTCAGGCACAGAGAGTATTACTCAGAGCACAGAGAGTATTACTCAGAGCACAGAGAGTATTACTCAGAGCACAGAGAGTATTACTCAGAGCACAGAGAGTATTACTCAGAGCACAGAGAGTATTACTCAGAGCACAGAGAGTATTACTCAGGCACAGAGAGTATTACTCAGAGCACAGAGAGTATTACTCAGAGCGCAGAGAGTATTACTCAGAGCACAGAGAGTATTACTCAGAGCACAGAGAGTATTACTCAGAGCACAGAGAGTATTACTCAGTGCACAGAGAGTATTACTCAGAGCACAGAGAGTATTACTCAGGCACAGAGAGTATTACTCAGAGCACAGAGAGTATTACTCAGAGCACAGAGAGTATTACTCAGAGCACAGAGAGTATTACTCAGAGCACAGAGAGTATTACTCAGAGCACAGAGAGTATTACTCAGGCACAGAGAGTATTACTCAGAGCACAGAGAGTATTACTCAGGCACAGAGAGTATTACTCAGAGCACAGAGAGTATTACTCAGAGCACAGAGAGTATTACTCAGAGCACAGAGAGTATTACTCAGAGCACAGAGAGTATTACTCAGAGCACAGAGAGTATTACTCAGAGCACAGAGAGTATTACTCAGGCACAGAGAGTATTACTCAGGCACAGAGAGTATTACTCAGAGCACAGAGAGTATTACTCAGGCACAGAGAGTATTACTCAGGCACAGAGAGTATTACTCAGGCACAGAGAGTATTACTCAGGCACAGAGAGTATTACTCAGAGCACAGAGAGTATTACTCAGGCACAGAGAGTATTACTCAGGCACAGAGAGTATTACTCAGAGCACAGAGAGTATTATTCAGGCACAGAGAGTATTACTCAGAGCACAGAGAGTATTACTCAGGCACAGAGAGTATTACTCAGAGCACAGAGAGTATTACTCAGAGCACAGAGAGTATTACTCAGGCACAGAGAGTATTACTCAGAGCACAGAGAGTATTACTCAGGCAAAGAGAGTATTACTCAGAGCACAGAGAGTATTACTCAGGCACAGAGAGTATTACTCAGAGCACAGAGTGTAATGCTCAGAGCACGGAGAGTATTGCTCAGAGCACAGAGAGTATTACTCAGAGCACAGAGAGTATTACTCAGGCACAGAGAGTATTACTCAGAGCACAGAGTGTAATGCTCAGAGCACAGAGAGTATTACTCAGAGCACAGAGAGTATTACTCAGAGCACAGAGAGTATTACTCAGGCACAGAGAGTATTACTCAGAGCACAGAGAGTATTACTCAGGCACAGAGAGTATTACTCAGAGCACAGAGAGTATTACTCAGTGCACAGAGAGTATTACTCAGTGCACAGAGAGTATTACTCAGAGCACAGAGAGTATTACTCAGTGCACAGAGAGTATTACTCAGGCACAGAGAGTATTACTCAGAGCACAGAGAGTATTACTCAGAGCGCAGAGAGTATTACTCAGAGCACAGAGAGTATTACTCAGAGCACAGAGAGTATTACTCAGAGCACAGAGAGTATTACTCAGGCACAGAGAGTATTACTCAGAGCACTGAGAGTATTACTCAGAGCACAGAGAGTATTACTCAGGCACAGAGAGTATTACTCAGAGCACAGAGAGTATTACTCAGGCACAGAGAGTATTACTCAGAGCACAGAGAGTATTACTCAGTGCACAGAGAGTATTACTCAGTGCACAGAGAGTATTACTCAGAGCACAGAGAGTATTACTCAGTGCACAGAGAGTATTACTCAGTGCTCAGAGAGTATTACTCAGTGCACAGAGAGTATTACTCAGAGCACAAAGAGTATTACTCAGAGCACAGAGAGTATTACTCAGAGCACAGAGAGTATTACTCAGAGCACAGAGAGTATTACTCAGGCACAGAGAGTATTACTCAGAGCACAGAGAGTATTACTCAGAGCACAGAGAGTATTACTCAGGCACAGAGAGTATTACTCAGAGCACAGAGAGTATTACTCAGGCACAGAGAGTATTACTCAGAGCACAGAGAGTATTACTCAGAGCACAGAGAGTATTACTCAGTGCACAGAGAGTATTACTCAGAGCACAGAGAGTATTACTCAGAGCACAGAGAGTATTACTCAGGCACAGAGAGTATTACTCAGGCACAGAGAGTATTACTCAGAGCACAGAGAGTATTACTCAGAGCACAGAGAGTATTACTCAGAGCACAGAGAGTATTACTCAGAGCACAGAGAGTATTACTCAGAGCACAGAGAGTATTACTCTGACCGCCGCACGCTCAGATGGAATGCAAGGCCTTGGAGAGGGTGAAGGGATGGGATGTGGGCGTCGTTGGCTGGGCCAGCATTTATTGCCCATCCCTGATTGCCCTTGAACTGAGTGGCTCACTAGGCCATTTTCAGAGGGCATTTAAGAGTCATAGATATTTACAACATGGAAACAGGCCATTTGGCCCAACTTGTCCCGGCCACCCAGTTTTTAACCACTAACCTAGTCCCAATTGCCCATATCCCTCTATACCCATCTTACCCATGTAACAATCTAAATTATTTTTAAAAGACAAAATTGTACCCGTCTCTACTGCTACATCTGGCAGCTTGTTCCAGACACTCACCACCCTGTGTGTGAAAAGATTGCCCCTCTGGACACCTCTCACCTTAAACCTAAGCCCTCTATTTTTAGACTCCCCTACCTCAGGGAAAAGATATTGACTATCTAGCTGATCTGTGCCCCTCATTATTTTATAGACCTCTATAAGATCACACCTCAGCCTCCTACGCTCCAGAGAAAAAAGTCCCAGTCTATCCAACCTCTCCTTATAACTCAAACCATCAAGTCCCGGTAGCATCCTAGTAAGTCTTTTCTGCACTCTTTCTAGTTTAATAATATCCTTTCTATAATAGGACTCTCAACACAGGGACCAATCCGGTGACACTTAGCTGCATTGCTTTGGGTTAAATAAGAATCAGCCCCATCCCCAAACCTGACCAACCCCCCCCCCCCCCCCCCACTCCCCCCGGCCCCTCCCCCCCCCCCACTCCCCCACTCCCGCCCCCGATCGATGGATTACCATCGGGAGATCCTGTTAATTACATCCAGTTTCAGGGATTCCAGGAGGCTCAACCTTCGGCTGGAATTTTGGGGACCTGGGAATACTCAACGTCATGTTGTAAAAGCTTCTTTTTGTCTAAATTGCTATGAAACTGACTACCCAACATAATTAGTAACTGCATCTGTATATAACTAGTCACATGGTTGTACAGTGCTTGAGTATTTCAGGAAAAAAGACACTTTGTCGAAGTTTTTCATCTTGCACTCATCAGAACAATCGCAGCATTTGATATTCTTGTGAACTGCCCTGATGAGTGAGAGACGAAAAGCTTCAACTAAATGTCTCTTTTCAGCAATACTCAGGCCTCGGTGTATTTTTTCAAAGCCATTTAAAATCACCATCCGGCGGAACCCAGACGGCAATAAACATATTTCCACCCGCAGTCATCAAAGTGAACATTCTTAAACAGATCAAGAAATCATTTTAATTCTTTATTTTTAAAATGACATCCTAAATCTCAAGTTGTCCACAATGAGAACTCGATCCCACACGCCGTTAGCAATGGGGGGTCCCTACCTGCCACATGTAGAGAATGTAGGCCGTCTTGTTGGTATTCACGTATGTGTAAAGCACCAGGTAGCAGTCTCCCCCGTAAAACTGGCCGTATGTCTTGGGATCCACCGGGACAGGTTCATTACCCTCGATCCTCCACACCTGATCCAGAGAACGCAACATGTGAATCATCAAAGAACAAAGAACAATACAGCACAGGAACAGGCCCTTCGGCCCTCCAAGCCCGCGCCGCTCCCTGGTCCAAACCAGACCATTCTTTTGTATCCCTCCATTCCCACTCCGTTCATGTGGCTGTCTAGATAAGTCTTAAACGTTCCCAGTGTGTCCGCCTCCACCACCTTGCCCGGCAGCGCATTCCAGGCCCCCACCACCCTCCGTGTAAAATACGTCCTTCTGATATCCGTGTTAAACCTCCTCCCCCCTCACCTTGAACCTATGACCCCTCGTGAACGTCACCACCGACCTGGGAAAAAGCTTCCCACCGTTCACCCTATCTGTGCCTTTCATAATTTTATACACCTCTATTAGGTCACCCCTCATCCTCCGTCTTTCCAGTAAGAACAACCCCAGTTTACCCAATCTCTCCTCATAACTAAGCCCTTCCATACCAGGCAACATCCTGGTAAACCTCCTCTGCACTCTCTCTAAAGCCTCCACGTCCTTCTGGTAGTGTGGCGACCAGAACTGGACGCAGTATCCCAAATGCGGCCGAACCAACGTTCTATACAACTGCAACATCAGACCCCAACTTTTATACTCTATGCCCCGTCCTATAAAGGCAAGCATGCCATATGCCTTATTCACTACCTTCTCCACCTGTGACGTCACCTTCAAGGATCTGTGGACTTGCACACCCAGGTCCCTCTGCGTATCTACACCCTTTATGGTTCTGCCATTTATCGTATAGCTCCCCCCTACGTTGGTTCTACCAAAATGCATCACTTCGCATTTATCTGGATTGAACTCCATCTGCCATTTCTTTGCCCAAATTTCCAGCCTATCTATATCCTTCTGTAGCCTCTGACAATGTTCCTCACTATCTGCAAGTCCAGCCATTTTCATGTCGTCCGCAAACTTACTGATCACCCCAGTTACACCTTCTTCCAGATTGAAATTACATAGCAACATAGTAGGTAGGAGCAGGAGGAGGCCATTCGGCCCTTCGAGCCTCCTCCGCCATTCATCACCATCATGGCTTAGGGATGGGATTTACGACCATTTAGAAAGATGCGGATTAATCCGGGATAGTCAGCACGGATTTGTGAAGGGTAAATCGTGCCTCACAAATTTGATTGAATTTTTTGAGGAGGTAACTAGGTGTGTTGATGAAGGTAGGGCGGTTGATGTCATATACATGGATTTTAGTAAGGCGTTTGATAAGGTCCCCCATGGTCGGTTTATGATGAAAGTAAGGAGGTGTGGGATAGAGGGAAAGTTGGCCGATTGGATAGGTAACTGGCTATCTGATCGAAGACAGAGGGTGGTGGTGGATGGAAAATTTTCGGACTGGAGGCAGGTTGCTAGCGGAGTGCCGCAGGGATCGGTGCTTGGTCCTCTGCTCTTTGTGATTTTTATTAATGACTTAGAGGAGGGGGCTGAAGGGTGGATCAGTAAATTTGCTGATGACATCAAGATTGGTGGAGTAGTGGATGAGGTGGAGGGGTGTTGTAGGCTGCAAAGAGACATAGATAGGATGCAAAGCTGGGCTGAAAAATGGCAAATGGAGTTTAACCCTGATAAATGTGAGGTGATTCATTTTGGTAGGACTAATTTAAATGTGGATTACAGGGTCAAAGGTAGGGTTCTGAAGACTGTGGAGGAACAGAGAGATCTTGGGGTCCATATCCACAGATCTCTAAAGGTTGCCACTCAAGTGGATAGAGCTGTGAAGAAGGCATATAGTGTGTTAGCTTTTATTAACAGGGGGTTGGAGTTTAAGAGCCGTGGGGTTATGCTGCAACTGTACAGGACCTTGGTGAGACCGCATTTGGAATATTGCGTGCAGTTCTGGTCACCTCACTATAAGAAGGATGTGGAAGCGCTGGAAAGAGTGCAGAGGAGATTTACCAGGATGCTGCCTGGTTTGGAGTGTTGGTCTTATGAGGAAAGGTTGAGGGAGCTGGGGCTGTTCTCTCTGGAGCGGAGGAGATTGAGGGGAGACTTAATAGAGGTTTATAAAATGATGAAGGGGATAGATCGAGTGAACGTTCAAAGACTATTTCCTCGGGTGGATGGAGCTATGGACAAGGGGGCATAACTATAGGGTTCATGGTGGGAGATATAGGAAGGATATCAGAGGTAGGTTCTTCACGCAGAGAGTGGTTGGGGTGTGGAATGGACTGCCTGCAGTGATAGTGGAGTCAGACACTTTAGGAACATTTAAGCGGTTATTGGATAGGCACATGGAGCACACCAGGATGGTAGGGAGTGGGATAACTTGATCTTGGTTTCAGATGAAGGTCGGCACAACATCGTGGGCCGAAGGGCCTGTTCTGTGCTGTACTGTTCTATGTTCTATGTTCTATGGCTGATCATCCAACTCAATAGCTTAATCCTGCTTTCTCCCCATAACCTTTGATCCCATTCGCCCCAAGTGCTATATCCAACCGCCTCTTGAATACATTCAATGTTTTGGCATCAACTACTTCCTGTGGTAATGAATTCCACAGGCTCACCACTCTCTGGGTGAAGAAATGTCTCCTCACCTCCGTCCTAAATGGTCTACCCCGAATCCTCAGACTGTGACCCCTGGTTCTGGACTCCCCCCACCATCGGGAACACCCTCCCTGCATCTACCCTGTCTAGTCCTGTTAGAATTTTATAAGTCTCGATGAGATCCCCCCCTCATAACCGGCTTTCGATCAATTTCATTCACTACGTTAGTCAATTCCTGTCCATTCTACACACCAATCAAATTCATCCATTACTTTGGATGCAAGAGGCTGAGGGGCTGATGGAAGTTTATAAAATCATAAGAGGCACGGATAGAATGGGGAATTGGAGTCTTTTTCCCCAGGATAGAAATGTCAGTTACTAGGGGGACGTAGGTTAAAGGTAAAAGGGGGAAAGTTGAAAGGAGATGTGAGAGGCAGGTTTTTTACACAGAGGGTGCGGTAAGTGTCTGGAATGCGCTGCCAGAGGAGGTGGTAGAAGCAGATACAATAGCAATGTTTAAGGGGCATCTTGACAGATAGGCAGGGAATAGAGGGATACGGACCGTGTGGAGGCAAAAGGTCTTTAGTTCAGAAAGATGTCATGTGTCAGCACGGGCTTGGTGGGCCGAAAGGCCTGGTCCTGTGCTGTACTGTTGTTTGGTCTTTGTTGGAGAGAATGGTTCCAGGGATGAGGACCTCCAATCACGCAGATAGATTGGAGAGGTTGGGAATGTTCTCCTTGGAGGAGATGCAACAGAGACAGTCAAACCCATCAGGGATCAGAGCAGCGTGGATAGGGAGAAACAGTTAATATTGGTGGAAGGATCGAGAAGCAGAGGGCACCGATTTAAACCGAATGGTGAAAGCACTGATGCTGACATGAAGCAAACCGTTTTTCCATAGCGAGCAGTTAGGATCTGGAATGTACTGTCTGAGAGTGTGGTGGAGACAGATTCACACAGCGAGTGGTTAGGATCTGGAATGCACTGTCTGAGAGTGTGGTGGAGACAGATTCACACAGCGAGTGGTTAGGATCTGGAACGTACTGTCTGAGAGTGTGGTGGAGACAGATTCACACAGCGAGTGGTTAGGATCTGGAACGTACTGTCTGAGAGTGTGGTGGAGACAGATTCACACAGCGAGTGGTTAGGATCTGGAATGCACTGTCTGAGAGTGTGGTGGAGACAGATTCACACAGCGAGTGGTTAGGATCTGGAACGTACTGTCTGAGAGTGTGGTGGAGACAGATTCACACAGTGAGTGGTTAGGATCTGGAATGTACTGTCTGAGAGTGTGGTGGAGACAGATTCACACAGCGAGTGGTTAGGATCTGGAATGCACTGTCTGAGAGTGCGGTGGGGGCAGAATTAATTGTGGATTGCGAATCAGAACCAGAGGAGCTCCTCAAGAGTGAACATTTATGGGGTTAGAGGGACAAAGTGGGGCAGTGGAATTGGCAGAATTGCTCTTGCAGAGTGATGGCACAAGCTCAATGGGCTGAATGGCCTCCTTCAGTGCTGTAGCCATTCTATGTTTAGAATATATATAGAAAATAGAAACTAGAAGCAGGAGGAGGCCATTCGGCCCTTCGAGCCTGCTCCGCCGTTCATTTTGATCATGGCTGATCATCAAATTCAATATCCTGATCCCTCCTCCTCCCCCATATCCCTTGATCCCTTTAGCCCCAAGAGCTATATTTAATTTCTTCTTGAAATCAGACAACATTTTGGCCTCAACTACTTTCTGTGGGAGTGAATTCCACACATTCACCACCCTCTGGGTGAAGAAATTTCTCCTCACCTCAGTTCTAAAAGGTTTACCCCTTATCCTCAAACTATGACCCCTAGTTCTGGACTCCCTCACCATTTCATTCAGTGTCAATCGTTCTGGCAATCCATTTTGTCTGGTGTTTCGATCACTCGCTGCACTCATCAATTTTGTTCAATCAATCAATCAATTTCCATCAACCAGTTACAACAATTAACATTTAAACAGAGCATTTATTGTTTAAGCAACCTTTAAACAAAGCACAGGCTGTGAGCGGTAAGGTGGCACAGTGGTTAGCACTGCAGCCTCACAACCTGGGTTCAATTCCGCGCTCGGGTCACTGTCTGTGTGGAGGTTGCACATTCTCCCCGTGTGGGTTTCCTCCAGGTGCTCAGTTTCTTTTTACAGCCCAAAGATGTGCAGGTTAGGTGGATCGGCCATGCTAAATTGCCCCTTAGTGTCAGAGGGATTAGCAGGGTAAATGGATGAGGTTACAGAATAATAGAATCTACAGTGTAGAAGGAGGCCATTCGGCCCATCAAGTCTGCACCAACCACAATCTCACCCAGCCCCTCTCCCCGTAACCCCACATATTTACCCTCCTAATCCCCCTGATACTAAGGGTCAATTTATCATAGCCAATCAACCTAACATCTTTGGACTGTGGGGGAAACCGGAGCACCCGGAGGAAACCCACGCAGACACGGGGAGAACGTGCAAACTCCGCACAGACAGTGTCTCCCCGTGTCTGTGTGGGCTTCCTCTGGGTGCTCCAGGCCGGAATTGAACCCGGGTCCCTGGCGCGCTGTGAGGCAGCAGTGCTAACCAGTGTGCCACCCTTATGAGGATAGGGCCTGAATGGGATTGAGGTCGGTATGACTCGATGGGCTGAATGGCCTTCTTCCGCATTGTAGGGATTCTATGATCCATGGGTAGAAAAAGGCAGGGAAAGTAATAATTTAAAATTCAATTTGGAACCTTGGCTTCCTGCTTTGGGTCGATGTATCACCTGACCTGGCATTGGCGTTACAGGCTGGGAATATTCCAGAGTTTGAGCCTTGTTTAGTCACTGGCAAAGAGTAGCGCATGGTGCTCTGCTGGCTCCTGTTCAAATGTGTCGTCCCACTAGCTGAGGGGATCTCTGGGATTGGATCATGATGCATTTGGTGTTCGAATAGCTGGATAACACTGACTCTTTAGGCACCCATATATGCCAACCTGTGCCACAGTCCTCGAACCAAATCGATGGGCAGTGCCACAAGCCATGAAGATGCATTAGTTTATTTTTAAATTAAAAGAAATTTTTAAAAAAGTTTATTTATTAGTGTCACAAGTCGGCTTACATTAACACTGCAATGAAGTTACTGTGAAAATCCCCTAGTCGCCACACTCTGGTGCCTGTTCGGGTACACTGAGGGAGAATTTAGCACGGCCAATGCAAATAACCAGCACGTCTTTCGGACTATGGGAGGAAACCGGAGTACCCGGAGGAAACCCACGCAGACACGGGGAGAACGTGCAGACTCCACACAGACAGTGACCCAAGCCAGGAATTGAACCCGGGTCCCTGGTGCTGTGAGGCAGCAGTGCTAACCCACTGTGCTACATTAAGACAGCACTTCCACAAGATCCCAGTCGCAACACTCCCTCACTGTTCCCTGGGATTCTGAAAAGAGTGGCTTATCAATATGTTCCACTGGGAATATATGTGGAACTGTGGAAGCTGACACTGTGAAACAGGAATACTTGGAAAGGGGAACTGCATAAGCTAAGGGAAAAGGGCAAGGGGGTGTGGGATTAATTGGATAGCTTGTTCAAAGAGCCAGCACCAGCACGATGGGCTGAATGACCTCCTTCTGCACTGTGAAGGCCCGATATGGATTCTGACTAATTAAATGCAGCGTGCCGCTGGTATCAGTGGGAACCATTTGCCCTCTTCTAATAAGCAACATCTTAGGGGTTGAAAGTCACACAGGTTTAACAATCACATAAGCTGCTATGAGAGAAACCACAGGTCTTTATAGAAGTCGACCCAGATAAGCAGCAAGGCCTTTAGTCTGAGAGAATTCATTAAATCAGACACCTGAACATGGGGCGAGGGATTGATATCCACAAACCCAGACACAAGTTGGGATGTCAAGGATAGTTTGTTACAATAATGAATTAGGTCAGATAACAGATTAAGTCGTCATGCTGATTGGATATTATAATTAAGCAAGCAACGATGGTAGTGACTGTTGTTCAACATTTATATCTTATGCATGATGTAACGTTAATCAATAGTTATGAGTGGATAGAGATGGTTCATATATCTTGATTGATATATGTTAATTACTTGTAATTGAATCTGAAACTATATCTGCTTGTGTATTCGTGAATTCTGTACTCTGGATGACTGCAGATGACCTTCCACTAGCTATAGAATAAACCGCCATTGTGAAGCACTCTGAGACTTTGTCTATCTACTTAAAGGGAACAAAATAGTAAATACACTGACAGGTGGAACATCAAAGTAAGCCCCACAGCAAGGGCGAACAGAGCCTCGCTCACCTCGACCTTCCCAGATGCATCATCCACCATCCTCTGCCGAGCCGCAAGGTCGGGTCTGGCGTGTAGCTGAGTCACATCAAACTTAGTCTGCTCCACTTTGGCTGCAATGAGAACAAGGAGAGCGTGAAAACCCGGAGGAAGATGCTCGATGGAGAGGGTCACTGTACATAGAATATACAAGTGGAGTAACAGGCCATTCAGCGCATCTAGTCTTTGGTTGGTGTTTATATTCCACACTCTGCTCCAGTTAGCCCTATCAGCACAGCCGTCCTCCTCCTTCCTCCCGCAATCTATTCACACACGAAGAATGAACGCTTGGGCTCACTGCCCCTGAGCGTAATGGAGGTGGAGATCTCAAAAGAAAGCTGGAGAGAAATCTAAAGCTGGGGGTGGGGTGGACATGGGCGTCGCTGGCTGGGCCAGCATTTATTGCCCATCCCTAGTTGCCCAAAGGCAGTTGAGAGTCAAACACATTGCTGTGGCTCTGGAGTCACATATAGGCCAGACCAGGTAAGGGTGGCAGATTTCCTTCCCTAAAGGACATTAGTGAACCAGATGGGTTTTTCCGACAATCGACAATGGTTTCATGGTCATCAGTAGATTCTTAATTCCAGATATTTTTTATTGAATTCAAATTTCACCATCTGCCGTGGCGGGATTCGAACCAGGGTCCCCAGAACATTAGCTGAGTTTCTGGATTAATAGTCTAGCGATAATACCACTAGGCCATCGCCTCCCCTATGAGACTGAGTGGATTGCTCAACTGAGAACCGGCCTGGATTTGATGGACCTTCTGTGCTCTAAGTAACTCTACAAATTACCAGAGAACCCAGTTTTAAGATAATTGGCAAAAGGAGCAGAGGGGGGACTTTTTATCTTTTACACAGTGGGTGGTTACCATCTGGAATATTCTGCCCGAAAGGGCAGTGAAAATCGATTCAATAGTGACTTTCGGAATGAGAAAAATTGTTGAAACAGAAGGAACTACGGGGATATGGGGAAAGAAGGCGAACTGGAATTTCTAAAAGTTCTTTCATTGGATGTGGGCGTCACTGGCTGGCCAGCATTAACTGCCCATCCCTTATTGCCCTTGAGAAGGTGGTGGCGAGCTGCCTTCTTGAACCGCTGCAGTCCCTGTGGTGTAGGTGCACCCACTGTGCTGTTGGGGAGGGAGTTCCAGAATTCCCTGACTGGATTACTCTTCAGATTAGCCAGCATTGGCTCGATGGGCTGAATGGTCAGCTGCTTGCTGTTGAAGTCTGTGATTCAGGAGAGGACGGGGTGCAGGGAGAACAGGGGAAGTAAACGCAATGCATAGATGAAGCAAAGGTTGTGTTGGGAAGTTGGGTAGAGTCAGTGTCGATTGGTGATTGTAAAATTGTTAGATGTGAAGAGGAGAAAGCATCACATGGTCCCTTTAAAAAGGCAACGTTTGTTCTGTACTTAGAAAGTTTAAAACATGCAAGTACGTAAAGAGCCCAGAATGAAACATTTTGTATTGCAGGCCAAGCAGCAGAGTTGCCTTGGTAACAGGCTTTCAGGCTTTTTGAATTTTTTTGAATTCAACCAATTGATTTAAACCAAGCACTTGGATACCAGGAACCAATTAGATTTAAATTTGATGTTTTGGTAATCTGGGACCAATCCAATGGTGGGAGATATAGATATGTCATCACTGGTATAAAAGGAAGGAGGCAGTGGGACAAAAGGTAGAGAGAGCAACTGTCACCTGCCACAGCTCACAGCTCTTAGCTCAAAGCAACATCTAGATAGCAGAGGTACCAATGAAGAAAGAAGTTCCAGGCAGAAGAATCAACAGAGAAGGCCCAGAATATTCTGGAAGACACAAAACCGGGTTGTAATTTAGAGAGAATCGAAACTTATTTCTTTGTTAATGAGTGGGAATTGTATTTATTGGAACAGCATACCATTAGAATCTTGTTTTATTCAGTCTGTTAATAGTTTAGTTAACTTGTGCACTGTTAGTTAGATAAATAAATTATTACTTGTCGATTTTAGAGAGAGTGTCAGGGAGTTATTTTGATTCAACCACTGGAAGTTGCTGAAGAGCGGATTGTACCACGTCACACACAGTTTTTACAGGCGAGGTACTCTTCTTTGGGTGATTAGGTGTTAGTTTTCAGAGGGGGGGGATTAACCTCAGCTCTCGAACAGTTGTGTAAGCAAGAGGGGACTCACCGATCTCTATAACAGTTGTGTGAGCGAGAGGGGACTTACCGATCTCTATAACAGTTGTGTGAGCGAGAGGGGACTTACCGATCTCTATAACAGTTGTGTGAGCGAGTGGGGACTCACCGATCTCTATAACAGTTGTGTAAGCGAGTGGGGACTCACCGATCTCTATAACAGTTGTGTGAGCGAGTGGGGACTCACCGATCTCTATAACAGTTGTGTGAGCGAGAGGGGACTTACCGATCTTGCCCACTGTGTGTTTCTTGCCCAGTCCTTGAGTTTGCCCTTTGACTGTCCACTTTTTGAAGAGTTGCTTGAAGATGGCAGACTCTGCGTTGTCATTCAGCAGCACCACATTGGTGCTGGGCGGATAGCCCTTGGCTTTTAAGAATCCCTGGAAGGTGGCAGAATGGGAAGAGGGCATCACAATGAGGAGGGACTTCATGGCGAGCAGTCGCCATAGAAACACTGAGTCAGTCAGTCATCACGATCTGTAGGTTAGTGGGGATTAGTGTGGTAAATACCTGGGGTTACGGGGAGAGGGCATTTCAGAGGGCAGTTAAGGATTTGGAGCCCCCCTCCCCCTCTCATCAACACGGACACCTCCCCCTCATAGACACGGGGAACCAACCAAATACGGATAAGAGGAACCCCACACCCAATAGAGCTCCCCAAAAGGACCCCTGGCACTGCCCCATGGCACTGCCCCACGGCACTGCCCCATGGCACTGCCCCACGGCACCACACCCAGGCACCAGGGGGGTGGAGTTTCTGTTGATAATGAGGTGATTTTTCCAAAATAAAAATTCTAAGCGCCGAATTGGTGTGAAAATGGGAGTAACTCCTATTGATTTTTCCAGCGGGATTTTCAGAATGAATCTCCCACACTCTGAGCACTGCAACATGTCCCCGATGGGTTTCTTTGTGACTCTTGCGTACACTTGTGGCCACATCACCAAGATCCCACCCATCGTCTCTGTCGCAACCACTCACCCTGGAACACAGCCTCCCAACTCTCCGGGGGCGAGAGGGGCTTGGGTTATGTTGGCTGGCGGGGGAGGGGGAACGCTTTGGAATCGGTAGTACAATTTTTTGGGGGGGGGGTTTAAATTGGACTTGGCCAGATGACACAAGAACAAGGCGGTATCTCATTGGTCTCCCATACACACCCGCCAACGGCCCTCACTTATTTCCAGTCGCTGAAGCTGAGAGTTAGGTGTGTGATGTCACACGCACTGGGTGTGATCTTACCCAATTCAATCGATCCCACCCCATAATAGGCCCAGCTCGATATTCCAGTCCCTCAATCCCACCTGCTAACGACCATAACGGATACTGGATTCCGTCAACTCCCCCTGTTTTGAGCTTTAAATCCAATTCCAAAGCTGCCTTGCCTCTTTCATTGTGACCGAGGGCCGTACTCACCAGAGCCCGGTTCATCCCCGCCCGCTTCTCCTCCTTAGTGGCTTCTTTCCCTTTCCAAACAAAGATGGTGACACCACCTTGATCCAGGATGTAGCAATCCTGCAAAGAGAAAGGCAGATGGGTTGGCACGGCGCCAGTTAGAGAATCCTCGGTGCCCAACCTCCGAAACCCGATGAATATTCCCCAAAGAACTGATGCCACACGGTCCCGGAATAAAATCTCACAACGCGAGGAACAGGCGAGCGGCTGAAACAACCGCCTGACTGGGTTCAGGGCAGAGGTTAATGCCACGACCTCCAGGCGAGTTTCAGGAGTTTTAATTGTTGAGGAGAGGAGACTCATTGTCGAAGCGCACGGTAGCACAGTGGTTAGCACTGCTGCTTCACAGCTCCAGGGTCCCGGGTTCGATTCCCGGCTCGGGTCACTGTCTGTGTGGAGTTTGCACATTCTCCTCGTGTCTGCGTGGGTTTCCTCCGGGTGCTCCGGTTTCCTCCCACAGTCCAAAGATGTGCGGGTTAGGTTGATTGGCCAGGTTAAAAAAAAATTGCCCCTTAGAGTCCTGAGATGCGTAGGTTAGAGGGATTAGCGGGTAAAATATGTGGGGGTAGGGCCTGGGTGGGATTGTGGTCGGTGCAGACTCGATGGGCCGAATGGCCTCCTTCTGCACTGTAGGGTTTCTATGATTCTATGAAGCGCTGTGGGTGGACCTACACCACATGGACTGCAGCGATTCAAGATGGCAGCTCACCACCACCTTCTCAAGGGCAACTAGGGATGGGCAATAAATGCCGGCCAGCCAGCGACACCCATGTCCCATAAATCAATTTTTTAAAAATTCTAGACTAACCACGCGCGCTGCGCAATAGAGTCAGAGAGGTTTACAGCACGGAAACAGACCCTTCGGCCCAACTTGTCCATGCTGCCCTTCTTTTTACCACTAAGCTAGTCCCAATTGCCCACATCCCTCTATACCCATGTAACTGTCTAAATGCTTTTTAAAAGACAAAATTGTACCCGCCTCTACTACTACCTCTGGCAGCTTGTTCCAGACACTCACCACCATCTGTGAAAAAATTGTCCCTCTGGACCCTTTTGTATCTCTCCCCTCTCACTTTAAACCTGTGCCCTCTAGTTTTAGACTCCCCTACCTTTGGGAAAAGATGTTGACTATCTAGCTGATCTGAGCCCCTCATTATTTTATAGATCTCTATAACATCACCCCTCAGCCTCCTACGCTCCAGAGAAAAAGTCCCAGTCTATCCAGCCTCTCCTTATAACTCAAACCATCAAGTCCCGGCGGCATCTCAGTAAATCTTTTCTGCATTCTTTCTAGTTTAATAATATCCTTTCTATAATAGAGTGACCAGAACTGTACACAGTATTCCAAAGTGAGGCCTTACCAATGTCTTGTACAACTTCTACAAGACGTCCCAACTTTTGTATTCAATGTTCTGACCGATGAAACCAAGCATGCCGAATGCCTTCTTCACCACTCTATCCACCTTTGACTCCACTTTCAAAGAGCTATGAACCTGCACCCCTAGATCTCTTTGTTCTGTAACTCTCCCCAACACCCTACCATTAACTGAGTAGGTCCTGCCCTGGTTCAATCTACCAAAATGCATCACCTCGCATTTATCCAAATTAAACTCCATCTGCCATTCGTCAGCCCACTGGCCCAATTGAGCAAGATCCCGTTGCAATCCGAGGTAACTTCCTTCACTGTCCACTGTGCCAGCAGTAGTTGAAGCTGGACAGGGATAGAGGTTCAATGGAGAATGTTCCCATTTCAACTTAATTCTCAGAAGAGTGTTGTTTTACAGTAGTTGCGATGTTTGAGTTGATGAGCAATAGTGAGAAGTTTCAGTTCCTGCCAGGAATCTTACAGACGTTAATCCTTGTGGCGATTTAATTTATCACCAACCTGCCCTTACACATGGCCGGCAGATCCATTCACCAGCTGTTGGAAATTACATCAGGAAAAGTTGGGAATTAATTGAGGTTTGGTTCGGGATGTGAGGGGGAGTAACCGGATTGGCTGATCCTTGTACGGATGCGGTGCTAAGTCGGGGTTCAGTTTGATTGATTAGGAGCAGGGAGTCCTCAAGGCATTCAGAGCATGTTGATCGTTGATGGTCCAAGCTTTAGGCTTTACACAACGATTCAAGAGAGATGGAAGGTTTTGGAGAATGGGAAGCTTCAGACCGTAATGACGAGAAGTGAAGGAAGATTACCTCCAACTCTCAGAGTAACAAAGGTTTGGTGAATGAATATCGCATTATACTCCCTGCTCTCCCAAAAAAGGTTCCTCCATCACTGTCCCACAGTCCTCATCAAGGTCAGTTGGAACCCCATTCAATTTATTTGAATGTGAAGCATTGATTTGGATTTGGATGCTGAACTCTGTGAGGAGTAGGTCAGAGGTTAGGAATACTGTGGTGAGCAACTCACCTCCTGACTCCCCAGAGCCTGTCCACCATCTACAAGCCACAAGTCAGGAGTGTGATGGAATACTCCCCACTTGCCTGGATGGGTGCAGCTCCAACAACACTCAAAAAGTTTGACACCATCCAGGACAAAGCAGCTCGCTTGATTGGCACCACATCCACAAACACCCACTCCCTCCACCACTCAGTAGCAGCAGTGTGTACTATCTACAAGATGCACTGCAGCAACTCACCAAAGATCCTTAGACAGCACCTTCCAAACCCACGACCACTTCCATCTAGAAGGACAAGGGCAGCAGATACCTGGGAACACCACCACCTGCAAGTTCCCCTCCAAGCCACTCACCATCCTGACTTGGAAATATATCGCCGTTCCTTCACAGTCTCTGGGTCAAAATCCTGGAATTCCCTCCCTAACGGCATTGTGGGTCAACCCACAGAACGTGGACTGCAACGATTCAAGAAGGCAGCTCACCACCACCTTCTCAAGGGCAACTAGGGATGGGCAATAAATGCTGGCCCAGCCAGCGACGCCCATGTCCCACAAGTGAATAAAACAAAGAATTCAAAAAATGTGAATCAGAGAGGTTCTGATTTGATCCCTCGACTGTGCGTTGTGGGAATGTGACTGCCAGGGTGAGGATAAAGAGTTTACGATGGTCTCGCTGCCATCTAGCTAGGTCCTGGGATCGAAGAAGGAAAGGAAATTGGCCGGGATTTCTGTTCCTGAATTACCAGCCAGTCCCCAATGTTGGGAAAGAAAAGGCGATACACACCGACCGGCATCAGGAAGGATTCACCTGGAGTCTGGAATTAGGAACGCTCATCTGTTAACTGGGATTGGGAACTCATCTGGAGTCTCTGATGGGGATTTTGTCACCAGGAGTCTCAGACCAGGAAATGATCACCCGCACCCCTGAAATTGGGAGTGTTTGCCTGGATTCCAGGATCAGGAATGGTCACCTGGAGTCCGGGATGGTGAACGGGTGGTCATCAACTATCCGGCATCCGGAACTCGACAGTGCTGGCGTTCAAATTCACCACCTGAAGTTGGGAAACAGTCACCTAGAATCCAGGATTGGGAATTCATTAGCTGCAGTCACCTAGGATCTGGGATTCGGAATTCATTAGCCGGAGTCACCTGGGATTGGGAATTCACTACCCGCAGTCACCTGTAATTCAGGATTGGGGATCCATAAATTGGGGTCACCTGGAATCTTGGATTGGGAATTCACTACCTGGAGTCAATTATCACAAAATGATCACCCAGCATATGGAATTGGGAATGGTGATTCAGAGTCCAGGATTGGGAATATCACCTGGAATCCGGGATTCATGGGAACAGTCACCCAGTCTGGGATCAGGAATGTTTCACCCATGGTTCAGCTAAGGTGGCGATGGAGTTTAGTTAATAAATTAGATGGTTTCTTGTCTCCGTTCTCTTACGGGAACCCATCTGTAGACAAATGAACAAGCCCCACGACTTACCTCATGTTTCAGGAGATCCTGGGTCAGAGGTCGCGTGGCCACTTCCTGTACCATCAGGCTTCCTGTAGCATCTGAAACACTGTGGAGAGAGAAAGAGAGATGGGGTGAATGTTACAGACGGGGTGAATGAGTAACAACTACCAGACACGTGTTTAAAGAGAGTCTATCCCCCCGAGGACCACAATTTTACAGAAATTACCTGAGTTCTGTTAAACTTCCCCCTCCTCCCGCCCCCCAGGGTTAAAGTTTAAAGTTTATTTATTGTATTAGTGTCACAAGTAGGCTTACATTAACACTGCAATGAAGTTACTGTGAAAATCCCCTAGTTGCCACACTCTGGCGTCTTTCGGGTACACTGAGGGAGAATTTAGCACGGCCAATGCACCTAACCAGCACGCCTTTGGACTGTGGGAGGAAACCCATGCAGATACGGGGAGAACGTGCAGACTCTGCACAGACAGTGATCCAAGCCGGGAATCGAACCCGGGTCCTTGGCACTGAGAGGCAGCAGTGCTAACCACTGTGCCACCGTGCCGCTCTATCCTGGTCTGATTATTGCTGGACATGCCTTGGTAACTTACTGGTAAAGCCTGACGTTGGATTTCTGGAGCTGGTCGGCCCTGGCGTCAGGGGTTGCCTCCTTCAGCTCCCCTCGCCTCTCCCCGAGTACGGCCACCATTATCTTCATCAGCTCAGGATGGTCATCCTCCCGATCGCCGTCAACAATTCCAATCTCAGCTCTCCCTCCACGTTCCCTATCCCGAATATCCTGGGCAAGGATCAGGGCCTATGGGAGAGAGAGAGAGTGAGGAAACATCCCGCCTTAAGGAAGTCTCTTTTATCCTCCCATAGGACGAGGGCCTCACTGGCTGGGCCAGCATTTGTTGCCCATCCCTAGTCGCCCTTGAATGGCTCGCTCAGCCAAAGCGCATGGCTCTGAAACATAGAAACATAGGAGATAGGAGCAGGAGGCCATTCAGCCCTTCGAGCTGCTCCGCCATTCATCACCATCATGGCTGATCATCCAACTCAATAGCCTAATCCTGCTTTCTCCCCATAACCTTTGATCCCGTTCGCCCCAAGTGCTATATCCAGCCGCCTCTTGAATACATTCAATGTTTTGGCATCAATTTTTTGATTTGATTTGATTTATTATTGTCACATGTATTAACATACAGTGAAAAGTATCGTTTCTTGCACGCCGCACAGACAAAACATACCATTCATAGAGAAGGAAAGGAGAGAGTGCAGAATGTAGTGTTACAGTCATAGCTAGGGTGTAGAGAAAGATCAACTCAATGCAAGCTAAGTCCATTCAAAAGTCTGACGGCAGCAGGGAAGAGGCTGTTCTTGAGTCGGTTGGTACATGACCTTAGACTTTTGTATCTTTTTCCCGAAGGAAGAGTCTGGAGAGAATGTCCAGGGTGCGTGGGGTCCTTGATTATGCTGGCTGCTTTTCCGAGGCAGCGGGAAGTGTCGACAGAGTCAATGGATGGGAGGTTGGTTTGCATGATGGATTGGGCTACATTCACGACCTTTTGTAGTTCCTTGCGGTCTTGGGCAGAGCAGGGGCCATACCAAGCTGTGATACAACCAGAAAGAATGCTTTCTATGGTGCATCTGTAAAAATTGGTGAGAGTCAACTACTTCCTGTGGTAATGAATTCCACAGGCTCACCACTCTTTGGGTGAAGAAATGTCTCCTCACCTCCGTCCTAAATGGTCTACCCCGAATCCTAGGACTGTGACCCCTGGTTCTGGAGTCCCCCACCATCGGGAACATCCTCCCTGCACCTACCCTGTCTAGTCCTGTTAGAATTTTATAAGTCTCTATGAGATCCCCCCTCATTCAGCAATGTGGTTGACTCTCAACTGCCCTTGGGCAACTAGGGATGGGCAATGAATACTGGCCCAGCCAGCGACGCCCATGTCCCATGAATGAATGAGAAAGAAACACGGGTTCAAATCCCACCGCGGCAACTGGTGGATTGAAATTCAATGAATAAGATCTGGAATAGTGACAGAAACCATCACTGATTGTCGTAAAGCAAATTCACGGAAGGAAATCTGCCGTCCTCGTTTGGTCCAACCCGTACATGTGACTCCTGGGTCACAGCAATGCCCTCTGAATGGCCTCGCAAGCCACTCAGTTTGAGGGCAATTAAGGATGGGCAACAAATGCTGGCCTTGCCAAAGAGGAAATAAAAACAAGGACCATTCAATAGGTTCAGAGCTGATCTTGCTCAACTCCACCTGACAGCACTGTCCCCAGAAATCAATCGTATCCTCAACGACTGTTCACCCAGTCTTAGAGTATTCCAAAGATCCACAGCCCTCTGAAATTTCTCCACGTCTCAGAGCTCTTATTCTGAAACTGCATCCCTGTGAGGTCAACGCAGATTTCCGTGGTCGGACCCTCACTGCTCCGATTCCGTGGCGAGTGAGGTGGTAGAGTTCCGGGATAGTCTCTCTCACAAGAGGAAATATCCTCTCCGTACCCACCCTATCAAAGTCCCGACAGTATCCTATAGGCTTCAATAAGATCAACTCCCATTTGTCTAAACTCCAGTGGGTACAGGCCCAACTTGTTCAACCTTTCCTCATTGGATAAGCCCCTCATTCCCAGGAATGAGTCAAGCAAACCTTCTCTGAATGGCTTTTAATGCAATTACATCCTTTTCTCACTGACTTTTACAGATGCTCCATAGAAAGCATTCTTTCTGGTTGTATCACAGCTCGGTCTGGCTTCTGCTCTGTCCAAGGCCGCAAGGAACTACAAAAGGTCGTGAATGTAGCCCAATCCATCACGCAAACCGGCCTCCCATCCATTGACTCTGTCTACACTCCCCGCTGCTCAACAAAGCAGCCAGCGTAATCAAGGACCCCACGCACCCCGGATATTCTCTCTTCCACCTTCTTCCTTCGTGAAAAAGATACAAAAGTCTGAGGTCTCATACCAACCGACTCAAGGACAGCTTCTGCCCTGCTGTCATCAGACTTTTGAATGGACCTACCTTGCATTAAGTTGATCTTTCTCTACACCCTAACTATGACTGTAACACTACATTCTGGACTCTCTCCTTTCCTTCTCTATGTACAGTATGCTTTGTACAGCGCGCAAGAAACAATACTTTTCACTGTAGGCTAAAACATGTGACAATAGAGTCATAGAGTGATAAAGGTTTACAGCATGGAAACAGGTCCTTCGGCCCAACTTGTCCATGCCGCCCCTTTTTTTAAATCACTAAGTCCCAGTTGCCCACACTTGGCCCATAATAAATCAAGTCAAATCAAAGCAAATGACAGCTGAGCTAATTGAAACATATAAGATTCTGAAGGGGTTGGACTGGGAAGATGCTGAGAGATTGTTTCCATTGGTTGAAGAGAATAGACACTTTCTCACGATAAGGGTTCGGCCATCTTGGACTGTGATGAGGAGAAATGTCTTCGCTCAGAGGGTTGTGAATCTTTGGAGTTCTTTACTCCAGATGGTTCTGGAAGCTCCATTGTTGAGTTTATTCAAAGCTTAGAGTTTTGGACACTATGGGAATTAAGGAATTTGGGAACGGTGCAGAGGTGGAGTTAAGGCCACAGTCTAATCAGCCATGATCTGAATGAACGGTGGAGCAGGTTTGAGGGGCCGAATGGCCCACGCCTGTTTCTAATGTTCTTATTTTCATTCTAGGTTCATTCAAGAGAAAGGGGTTTCCATTCCGTCGCTGTACTCCACCTGACCTTTAACCTCTCGGTCCTGTTGCTTTTGGGTGCGTTCCATTGTACAATGGTCTTCCCCAAATCCAAGAGAAACACATCGCCTGAGTTAAAGCTGTTCCAGGAAATGTCCACCTGAAGCAACAGAAGAAACAGTTCTTTAATATTCCATGTATGGATCTTTGTGAAGGAAAGCTCTAGTCCTCTCACCCTCACCCCTCCCAGCATCTCTGTCACACAGCACAGCTAAAGTGTGTGTGTGTGTGAGTGTGTGGTGAGTGTGTGTGTGTGTGGTGAGTGTGTGTGAGTGTGAGTGTGTGAGTGTGTGTGTGTGAGTGTGTGTGGTGAGTGTGTGTGTGTGGTGAGTGTGTGTGAGTGTGAGTGTGTGAGTGTGTGTGTGTGAGTGTGTGTGGTGAGTGTGTGTGAGTGTGTGAGTGTGTGTGAGTCTGTGCATGTGAGTCTGTGTGTGGCGAGTGTGTGTGTGTGAGTGTGTGTGTGTGAGTGTGTGAGTGTGAGTCTGTGTGTGTGTCTGTGTGTGTGAGTCTGTGTGTGGTGAGTGTGTGTGTGTGAGCGTGTGTGTGAGTGTGTGAGTGTGTGTGTGAGTGTCTGAGTGCGTGTGTGTGAGTGTGTGTGTGTGTGAGTGTGTGTGTGAGTGTGTGTGTGTAAGTCTGTGTGTGTGTGGGTCTGTGCGTGTGAATCTGTGTGTGAGTGTGTGTGTGTCAGTGTGTGTGTGTCAGTGTGTGTGTGTGAGTGTGTGTGTGTGAGTCTGTGTGTGAGTGTGAGTCTGTGTGTGAGTCTGTGTGTGTGAGTGTGTGTGTGAGTGTGAGTCTGTGTGTGTGTCTGTGTGTGAGTCTGCGTGTGTGTGTGTCTGTGTGTGTGAGTCTGTGTGTGTGTGAGTCTGTGTGTGTGTGTGTCTGTGTGTGTGTGTGTCTGTGTGTGTGTGTCTGTGTGTGTGAGTCTGTGTGTGTGTGAGTCTGTGTGTGTCTGTGTGTGAGCCTGTGTGTGAGTCTGTGTGTGTGTGTCTGTGTGTGTGAGTCTGTGTGTGTCTGTGTGTGAGTGTGTGTGTGAGTCTGTGTGAGTCTGTGTGAGTCTGTGTGTGTGTCTGTGTGTGAGTATGTGTGTGTGTGTGTCTGTGTGTGAGTCTGTGTGTGAGTACGTGTGTGTGAGTCTGTGTGTATGTGTGAGTCTGTGTGTGTCTGTGTGTGTGAGTCTGCGTGTGTGTCTGTGTGTGTGTGTGTGTCTGTCTGTGTGTGAGTCTGTGTGTGTGTGTCTGTGTGTGAGTGTGTGTGTGTGTGTGTGTCTGTGTGTGTGTGTGTGTGAGTCTGTGTGTGTGTGTCTGTGTGTGAGTATGTGTGTGTGTGTCTGTGTGTGAGTGTGTGTGTGTGTGTCTGTGTGTGAGTGTGTGTGTGTGTCTGTGTGTGTGTGAGTCTGTGTGTGAGTCTGTGTGTGTGTGTCTGTGTGTGAGTGTGTCTGTGTGTGTGTGTCTGTGTGTGTGTGAGTCTGTGTGTCTGTGTGTCTGTGTGTGTGTGTCTGTGTGAGTCTGTGTGTCTGTGTGTGAGTGTCTGTGTGTGAGTGTGTGTGTGTCTGTGTGTGTGTGTGTGTCTGTGAGTGTGAGTCTGTGTGTGAGTCTGTGTGTGTGAGTGTGTGTGTGAGTGTGAGTCTGTGTGTGTGTCTGTGTGTGAGTCTGCGTGTGTGTGTGTCTGTGTGTGTGAGTCTGTGTGTGTGTGAGTCTGTGTGTGTGTGTGTCTGTGTGTGTGTGTGTCTGTGTGTCTGTGTGTGTGAGTCTGTGTGTGTGTGAGTCTGTGTGTGTCTGTGTGTGAGCCTGTGTGTGAGTCTGTGTGTGTGTGTCTGTGTGTGTGAGTCTGTGTGTGTCTGTGTGTGAGTGTGTGTGTGAGTCTGTGTGAGTCTGTGTGAGTCTGTGTGTGTGTCTGTGTGTGAGTATGTGTGTGTGTGTGTCTGTGTGTGAGTCTGTGTGTGAGTACGTGTGTGTGAGTCTGTGTGTATGTGTGAGTCTGTGTGTGTCTGTGTGTGTGAGTCTGCGTGTGTGTCTGTGTGTGTGTGTGTGTCTGTCTGTGTGTGAGTCTGTGTGTGTGTGTCTGTGTGTGAGTGTGTGTGTGTGTGTGTGTCTGTGTGTGTGTGTGTGTGAGTCTGTGTGTGTGTGTCTGTGTGTGAGTATGTGTGTGTGTGTCTGTGTGTGAGTGTGTGTGTGTGTGTCTGTGTGTGAGTGTGTGTGTGTGTCTGTGTGTGTGTGAGTCTGTGTGTGAGTCTGTGTGTGTGTGTCTGTGTGTGAGTGTGTCTGTGTGTGTGTGTCTGTGTGTGTGTGTGTGTGAGTCTGTGTGTCTGTGTGTCTGTGTGTGTGTGTCTGTGTGAGTCTGTGTGTCTGTGTGTGAGTGTCTGTGTGTGAGTGTGTGTGTGTCTGTGTGTGTGTGTGTGTCTGTGTGTGTGTGTCTGTGTGCGTGTCTGTGTGGGTGTGTGTGTCTGTGTGTGAGTGTGTGTCTGTGTGTGTGAGTCTGTGTGTGTGTGTGTCTGTGTGTGTGTGTGTGTGTGAGTCTGTGTGTGTGTGTGTCTGTGTGTGAGTGTGTGTGTCTGTGTGTGTGTGAGTCTGTGTGTGAGTCTGTGTGCGTGTCTGTGTGGGTGTGTGTGTCTGTGTGTGAGTGTGTGTCTTTGTGTGTGAGTTTGTGTGTGTGTGTGAGTCTGTGTGTGTCTGTGTGTGTGAGTCTGCGTGTGTGTCTGTGTGTGTGTGTGTGTCTGTCTGTGTGTGAGTCTGTGTGTGTGTGTCTGTGTGTGAGTGTGTGTGTGTGTGTCTGTGTGTGTGTGTGTGTGTGAGTCTGTGTGTGTGTGTCTGTGTGTGAGTATGTGTGTGTGTGTGTGTGTGTGTCTGTGTGTGAGTGTGTGTGTGTGTGTGTCTGTGTGTGTGTGAGTCTGTGTGTGAGTCTGTGTGTGTGTGTCTGTGTGTGAGTGTGTCTGTGTGTGTGTGTCTGTGTGTGTGTGTGTGTGAGTCTGTGTGTCTGTGTGTCTGTGTGTGTGTCTGTGTGTGTGTGTGAGTCTGTGTGTCTGTGTGTGTGTGTCTGTGTGTGAGTGTCTGTGTGTGAGTGTGTGTGTGAGTCTGTGTGTGTGTGTGTGTCTGTGTGTGTGTGTCTGTGTGCGTGTCTGTGTGGGTGTGTGTGTCTGTGTGTGAGTGTGTGTCTGTGTGTGTGAGTCTGTGTGTGTGTGTGTGTGTCTGTGTGTGTGTGTGTGTGTGAGTCTGTGTGTGTGTGTGTCTGTGTGTGAGTGTGTGTGTGTGTGTGTGTCTGTGTGTGTGTGTGTGTGTGTGAGTCTGTGTGTGTGAGTCTGTGTAAGTCTGTGTGTGGTGAGTCTGTGTGCGTGTGTCTGTGTGTGTGAGTCTGTGTGTGTGTGTGTCTGTGTGTGTGTGTCTGTGTGTGTGAGTCTGTGTGTGTGTGAGTCTGTGTGTGTGAGTCTGTGTGTGTGTGTCTGTGTGTGTGAGTCTGTGTGTGTGTGTCTGTGTGTGTGAGTCTGTGTGTGTGTGTCTGTGTGTGTGTGTGTGTGTGTGTGTGAGTCTGTGTGTGTGTGTCTGTGTGTGTGTGTCTGTGTGAGTATGTGTGTGTGTGTCTGTGTGTGAGTGTGTGTCTGTGTGTGTGAGTCTGTGTGTGAGTGTGTGTGTGTGTATGTGTGAGTCTGTGTGTGTGTGTGTCTGTGTGTGAGTGTGTGTGTGTGTCTGTGTGTGTGTGTGTGTGTGTGTGAGTCTGTGTGTGTGAGTCTGTGTAAGTCTGTGTGTGGTGAGTCTGTGTGCGTGTGTCTGTGTGTGTGAGTCTGTGTGTGTGTGTCTGTGTGTGTGAGTCTGTGTGTGTGTGAGTCTGTGTGTGTGTGAGTCTGTGTGTGTGTGTCTGTGTGTGTGAGTCTGTGTGTGTGTGTCTGTGTGTGTGAGTCTGTGTGTGTGTGAGTCTGTGTGTGTGTCTGTGTGTGAGTCTGTGTGTGAGTCTGTGTGTGGGTACGTGTGTGTGAGTCTGTGTGTGTGTGTCTGTGTGTGTGAGTCTGTGTGTGTCTGTGTGTGTGTGAGTCTGTGTGTGTGTGTCTGTGTGTGAGTCTGTGTGTGAGTCTGTGTGTGTGTGAGTGTGTGTGTGAGTCTGTGTGTGTGTCTGTGTGTGAGTGTGTGTGTGTGTGTGTCTGTGTGTGAGTATGTGTGTGTGTGAGTGTGAGTGTGTGTGTGTGTGTCTGTGTGTGAGTGTGTGTGAGTGTGTGTGTGAGTGTGAGTGTGTGTGTGTGTGTGTGAGTGTGTGTGAGTGTGTGTGTGAGTCTGTGTGTGTGAGTATGTGTGTGAGTGTGTGTGTGTGTGTGTGAGTGTGTGTGTGTGTGAGTGTGTGTGTGTGAGTATGTGTGTGTGTGTGAGCGTGTGTGTGAGTGTGTGTGTGTGAGTATGTGTGTGAGTGTGTGTGTGTGAGTATGTGTGTGAGTGTGTGTGTGTGAGTATGTGTGTGTGTGTGTGAGCGTGTGTGTGAGTGTGTGTGTGTGTGAGTATGTGTGTGAGCGTGTGTGTGTGAGTATGTGTGTGTGTGTGAGCGTGTGTGTGAGTGTGTGTGTGTGAGTATGTGTGTGAGTGTGTGTGTGTGAGTATGTGTGTGTGTGCTGCTGTAATGCTTGCCATCCAGGGCTGGTGCAACCACTGGACAAACTCCACATCGGTTCTCGAGTGAGGAAAGAATTTTTTCACCCAGAGGGTGGTGAGAATCTGGAGAATGTGAGAGGGGGTGGAGGCAGGTTCAATCGAGGTATTCAGAAGGGAATTGGATTGCTATCTGAAGAGAGAGAATGTGCCAGGTTACGGGGATAAAGCAGGGGAGTGGGATTAGGTAGAATGTTCCTTCAGAGAGCCAGTGTACACTGGATGGTGCCAACACTTGGATAGAATATTATACCAAGATCGTCTCAGGTGGATGTGGAAGACCCTGTGGGCAGGGGGCTTCTCCCCAGTGTCCTGGTCAACATTTATCCATCAGTTAACACCACTAATAAACAGTCCAACAGTTAACATATTACTGTTCTTGACTTTCCAAAGCCTGTCCACCATCTACGAGGCACAAGTCAGGAGTGTGATGGAATACTCCCCACTTGCCTGGATGGGTGCAGCTCCAACAACACTCAAGAAGCTCAATACCATCCAGGACAAAGCAGCCCGCTTGATTGGCACCACATCCACAAACACCCACTCCCTCCACCACCGACGCTCAGTAGCAGCAGTGTGTACTATCTACAAGATGCACTGCACACCAAGGTTCCTTAGGCAGCACCTCCTAAACCCATCCAGAAGGACAAGGGTAGCAGATGCATGGGAACACCTGCAAGTTCCCCTCCAAGCCACTCACCGTCCTTTCCTTTTGGCCCAGTCACTGGGTCAAAGTCCAGGAATTCCCTCCCTAACAGCACTGTGGGTGTACCTACAGCTCAGGGACTGCAGCGGTTCAAGAAGGCAGCTCACCACCACCTTCTCTAGGGGCGATTGGGGATGGGCAATAAACGGTGGGTCTGGCCAGCGACGCCCACATCACACTCAAAGATGGTGACAGGACAGTGTTCTGTGCCATGTTTTAGATTCCCGTATCCAGTGGGATAGTCTCAGGCGAGTTTGACACAGCCAGTCCCATAACTGGGTAAGCCAGCTCCCTCACTGCTTAACACAGTTCATCCCTCATCAGATACGTCTGTTTGCTTCCCAGTTAATCCAGTCCTGTCACTGGTTAAGTCAGCTCTCTCACTGGTTAATTTAGTTCCCTCACCAGTCCTATCTCTAGTTAAGTCAGTTCCCTCACCAGTTGATGCACTTCTGCCATTGGTTAGGTCGGTTCCCACACTGGTCAAGTCAGTTCTCACACTGGTTAAGTTGGTTCTCACATGGGTTAAGTTTTTTTTCATACTGGTTAAGTTGGTTCTCACACTGATTAAGTCAGTTCCCCCGCTGGTTAAGTCAGTTCCCCCATTGGTTAAGTTTGTTTTTGCACTGGTTAAGTTTGTTTTGATGTGGAGATGCCGGCGTTGGACTGGGGTAAACACAGTAAGAAGTTTAACAACACCAGGTTAAAGTCCAACAGGTTTATTTGGTAGCAAAAGCCACACAAGCTTTCGGAGCTCCAAGCCCCTTCTTCAGGTGAGAAGGGAGTCCATTCTTCACCTGAAGAAGGGGCTTGGAGCTCCGAAAGCTTGTGTGGCTTTTGCTACCAAATAAACCTGTTGGACTTTAACCTGGTGTTGTTAAACCTCTTACTAAGTTTGTTTTCACAGTGGTTAAGTTGGTTCCCTCACTGGTTAAGTCAGTTCCCCCACTGGTTAAGCTTGTTTTGACACTGGTTAAGTCAGTTCCCACACTGGTTAAGCTGGTTCTCACAAAGGTTAAGTCTTTACTATGTTCAGCCTGCTGTAGGCCTCCAGATTAACCTTGTCAAAGTTGCCTGCGAGTGGGCCTAACCGTTGCAGCGATGCAGTCACAGCTTACCTCTGAGGCGGTGACATTCTTCTTGCCCTTGACATGGAGCAGCCGTTTGATGTTGTACATATTGGTCTCCACGTGTTTGAAGCCAGAAGCCACGCCTCCTTTCTTATACCTGTAATCATCACAACATCGCCATGGTTACTGCCAACCAGGAGAATAGCTCGGAGTCACCGTGTGGGCTTTTCCGCCAGTAATCATCTCTTCCGCTCCTTGCCAAATGTTGCATCGCTGACCAGCCCCGCCCTCAGAGACCAAGGCAACAAGAGGCAAACAGCAGCAGTGGCTGTTTATACGGCCCCTTTAAACATCATAAAGCAAAGTGGAAATGGCTGAGAACTTCATGTTTTTAGGTGTCCAGATCACCAACAATCTATCCTGGTCCCCCCATGCCGATGCTATAGTTAAGAAAACCCACCAACGTCTCTACTTTCTCAGAAGACTAAGGAAATTCAGCATGTCAGCTACAATTCTCACCAACCTTTACAGATGCCCCATAGAAAGCATTCTTTCTGGTTGTATCACAGCTCGGTCTGGCTCCTGCTCTGCCCAAGACCACAAGGAACTACAAAAGGTCATGAATGTAGCCCAATCCATCACGCAAACCAGCCTCCCATCCATCGACTCTGTCTACACTTCCCGCTGCCTCGGCAAAGCAGCCAGCATAATCAAGGACCCCACGCACCCCGGACATTCTCTCTTCCACCTTCTTCCGTCGGGAAAAAGATATAAAAGTCTGAGGCCACGTACCAACCGACTCAAGAACAGCTTCTTCCCTGCTGCTGTCAAACTTTTGAATGGACCTACCTCGCATTAAGTTGATCTTTCTCTACACCCTAGCTATGACTGTAACACTCCATTCTGCACTCTCTCCTTTCCTTCTCTATGAACGGTATGCTTTGTCTGTATAGCGCACAAGAAACAATACTTTTCACTGTATGTTAATACATGTGACAATAATAAATCAAATCAAATCTAAAGACACTGCACAGGGTGATTAGAGAAAGGAATTGGCACCGAGTCAAAGAGGAAATGTAAGAAGTGATGACCAAAAGCTGGACAACCTTCTCCCCCCCCAGGGCTAATCTAATGAACCTTCGCAGTCCTATCTCCAGGGTAAGTCTATCTGGCCTGAAACTGCGACCAGACCTGCACGCACAATTCCAGCTGCGCTTTTGCCAAAACCCTGTACAACTGTAGCGAGAATTCCTCACTCTTGTACGTCAATCGCCTTGCAATAAAGATCAATGGGCCACTCACCTGCCTTGCTGTGCCTGCTTGCCAACCTTTTGTGTTCCCTGTACCCGTACATCCAGATCCCCCTCAACAACAACATCTACAACTTTCCCCCAATTATATTTTGTACTTCTGTTCCTTCCAGAGAGACTAGCCTCACGCTTCCCTAAATTTTACACTCGCTTAACCGCTCTCGATCTTTTGCGACCTCTCTGCTGTCCTCCTCACAACTTCTAGAATCCCTACAGTGCAGAAGGAGGCCATTTGGCCCATCATGTCTGCACTGACCACAATCCCACCCAGGCCCTATTCCCGTAACCCCACATATTTACCCTACTAATCCCCCTGACACTAAGGGTCAATTTAGCATGGCCAATCAACCGAACCCACGCAACTTTGGTGTGCATAATTAAGGACCCCAAGCAACTTTGGAGAAAACTAGATCACCTGGAGGACACCATAGAACCATAGAAACCATAGAAAATTACAGCTCAGAAACAGGCCTTTTGGCCCTTCTTGTCTGTGCCGAACCATTTTTTGCCTAGTCCCACTGACCTGCACACACAGACATGGGGAGAACGTGCAAACTCCACACAGACAGTGACCAAAGCCGGGAATTGAACCCTGGTCCCTGGCGCTGTGAGGCAGCAGTGCCAACCACTGTGCCACCCACCTAACTTTGGTTGATGTCAGTAAAGCTGGAGAGGCCTTTCCTGGGGTACGTGGCTCAAAGAGGAACACAGCTAAAGGTAAGTGCCGGCTGGGGGAAGGATATGGCGCTTGCGGCGATTTTACTCACATAATGCCGTGCTTGAAGTAACTTTTGAACTCCGGTGACTCGTAACCCTGGGTTTCGCGGTACTGAGTGGGCCCTCCCCCGAGCTGGTCATCCAATTGGGTGACGTACATCGCTGCAGCCCCCTGTTCGTCCTGGGATGACTCCTTCCCGATCCAGTAATGGAGGGCTTCGGATGTCCCTCTGGCCGTCTTACTGATCTACACAGAGGAAAGCATGATCTCGATTAGTATCTCCTCTCAACAACTGGCCTTCATGAAGCAGCCTTGGTGTGGCAGAAACATCCTCAGGAATTCCAGAGGAGCACACTCTGAGAGAATTAGACACAGTGGGGATATGAGAGCAGGTGATTGGTGGAAGAATTAGGCCTTAACAGGTGTCCTAAATGGGGAGAGAGAACAAAGAACAAAGAAAATTACAGCACAGGAACAGGCCCTTCGGCCCTCCAAGCCTGCACCGACCAGGCTGCCCGACTGAACTAAAGCCCCCTACCCTTCCAGGGACCATATCCCTCTATTCCCATCCTATTCATGTATTTATCCAAATGCCCCTTAAAACTCACTATCGTATCCGCTTCCACTACCTCCCCCGGCAGCGAGTTCCAGGCACCCACCACCCTCTGTGTAAAAAACTTACCTCCTACATCTCCTTTAAACCTTGCCCCTCGCACCTTAAACCTGTGCCCCCTAGTAATTGACTCTTCCACCCTGGGAAAAAGCTTCTGACTATCCACTCTGTCCATGCCTCTCATAATCTTGTAGACTTCTATCAGGTCTCCCCTCAACCTCCGTCGTTCCAGTGAGAACAAACCAAGTTTCTCCAACCTCACCTCATAGCTAATGCCCTCCAGACCAGGCAACATCCTGGTAAATCTCTTCTGTACCCTCTCCAAAGCCTCCACATCCTTCTGGTAGTGTGGCGACCAGAATTGAGAGCTCGAGAAATGGGAAGGTTTAGGGAGGAAATCTGGAACTTGGAGCTTGACGACCACTCTGGAGTGTTCAGAATCCAGGAGGGTGGAATTAGAGGAACGCAGAGGTCTCAGAAGGTTGGAGGGAAAGAGGTGGTTGCAGGGATAGGGGGAAGGATTTTGGGTTGGGGTCAAACAGGGGATCGAACCCCGCCCTGTGTGGGGAACTGAGATTTTCCCAGAACTGGCCGATTAGTGGGTAGAGGGCGGCCTCAGATTGGAACGAAGGACAGTGGCCGGGAGCTGGAGGGCCAATAGGAGGCCCTTCAGCACCGAGGGAGATACAGCCCTGATGTTACAGGCAATAGAGAGAGAGGGAGAGAGAGGGAGGGAGAGGGAGGGAGAGAGAGGGAGAGGGAGAGAGAGGGAGGGAGAGGGAGGGAGAGAGAGAGAGAGGGAGGGAGAGGGAGGGAGAGAGAGGGAGGGAGAGGGAGGGAGAGGGAGGGAGAGGGAGAGAGAGGGAGGGAGAGAGAGGGAGGGAGAGGGAGAGAGAGGGAGGGAGAGGGAGGGAGAGAGAGGGAGAGGGAGAGAGAGGGAGGGAGAGGGAGGGAGAGAGAGGGAGAGAGAGGGAGAGAGAAGGAGAGAGAGGGAGGGAGGGAGAGGGAGAGAGAGGGAGGGAGGGAGAGGGAGAGAGAGGGAGAGAGAAGGAGAGAGAGGGAGAGAGAGGGAGGGAGGGAGAGGGAGGGAGAGAGAGGGAAGGAGAGGGAGGGAGAGGGAGAGAGAGGGAGGGAGAGGGAGGGAGAGGGAGGGAGAGAATAAGAGAGAGAGAATGAGGGAGAGGGAGGGAGAGGGAGGGAGAAGGAGGGAGAAGGAGGGAGAAGGAGGGAGAAGGAGGGAGAAGGAGGGAGAGGGAGGGAGAGAATAAGAGAGAGAGAATGAGGGAGAGGGAGGGAGAGAATAAGAGAGAGAGAATGAGGGAGAGGGAGGGAGAGAATAAGAGAGAGAGAATGAGGGAGAGGGAGATAGAGGAGGGAGAGGGAAGGAGAGAGAGGGAGAGAGTAAGAGAGAGAGAATGAGGGAATGGGAGGGAGAGAGTGGGGGAGAGAGGGAGAGTGAGAGAGAGAGTTAGGGAGAGGGAGCGAGTGAGGGGGAGAGAGAGAGAGGGAGTGAGAAGAGAGAGAAATAGAGAGAGAATCCAAGAGAGAGAAAGAGGGAGAAAGTGAGGGAGAGGGAGAAAGAGAGTCTGGGAGAGAGAGTGAGGGAGAGGGAGCGAGAGAGGGAGAGAGAGAGAGGGAGAGAGAGTCTCCATTTTGAGGCTCATGCGGAGCATAAATACCAGCACGGATGAGATGGGCTGAAAGGCCTGAGTCAGTTTGTCTAACCTTGGTAAATCACAGCTTGACACCCATATCCAGACAACAAGTTCCAGTAATGCTGATTAATGGGGAACCGGACCAGCTACGAGAAGCAGCACACCCCCCCCTCCCCCCTCAGCGCGCCCCCTCCCACCCCACCCCCCACTTAGCAAAGCAGTGGGGTTTGTGATCATCCAGAAGCTTTATCAGTCACATTTCTGTTAGCACCCGCATTGCAGCAGGTTCATCAAACTCACCTTGTGTAACTGGAAGTGATTGAATCTCTGCTGCATTGGGTTGCTGGCCTATCCAAGGCTGGAATTAGGAGAGACTGGGCTGGGATTGGGATAGACTGGGCTGGGATTGGGATAGACTGGGCTGGAACTGGGATAGACTGGGCTGGGATTGGGATAGACTGGGCTGGAACTGGGATAGACTGGGCTGGAACTGGGGTAGACTGGGCTGGAATTAGGAGAGACTGGGCTGGGATTGGGATAGACTGGGCTGGGATTGGGATAGACTGGGCTGGAACTGGGATAGACTGGGCTGGGATTGGGATAGACTGGGCTGGAACTGGGGTAGACTGGGCTGGGATTGGGATAGACTGGGCTGGAACTGGGATAGACTGGGCTGGGATTGGGATAGACTGGGCTGGGATTGGGATAGACCGGCCTGGGATTGGGGTGGACCGGCCTGGGATTGGGATAGGCTGGCCTGGAATTGGAATAGACTGGCCTGGAATTGGGATAGACTGGCCTGGGATTGGGATGGACTGGTCTGGGATTGGGATAGACTGGCCTGGGATTGGGATGGACTGGTCTGGGATTGGGATAGACTGGCCTGGCTGTTAGCAGCTTCCAGCTCATGGGGCCATTTGCCTGGGGTTGGATTGGATAAAACGAGGGGCCTCCCAATCTCCACAGCTGACATTCCTCATCAGGAAAAGGCATAAAAAATTCAACAAAGAAACACAAATGGAAAATCTTCCTCTAAAAACATCTCTTTCCTCACTTTTTACCTCTCCAACTCAAACCATCCGCTAAGAATGTCCTTTAGGGAAGGAAATCTGCCGTCCTTACCCGGTCTGGCCTACATGTGACTCCAGAGCCACAGCAATGTGGTTGACTCTCTACTGCCCTCTGAAATGGCCAAGCGAGCCACTCAGTTCAGGGATGGATAATAAATGTTGGCCCAGCCAGCGACGCCCGTGTCCAAGAAATAAATATAACAAATAATGGGGAGAACAGGAGCAATCAAACACTTCCATCATGGGTTTCCTCCGGGTGCTCCGGTTTCCTCCCACAGTCCAAGATGTACAGTTAGGGGGATTGGTCATGCTAAATTGCACCTTAGTGTCCCAAGATGTGTAGGTTAGGGGGATTAGTGGGGTAAATATGTGGGGTTACGTGGATAGGGCCAGGGTAAGATACTCTGTTGGAGATTGGGTGCAGATGTGATGGGCTGAATGGCCTCCTGCCGCTCTGTAGGGATTCTAGGGTTGAACCATCTCCCTGGACTAGTCCAGGTGTGCGTGGTTGGTCAGAGGGGGCGACCGAGATTCAGATCTTATTAATATCGCCTCCTGAGTCCAGCTTTGGCCGCCATTTCTCTTCCTCATACTTACGGACAGTATCAGGTAGCAGTCACCCTCGAAGAATGTGCCGTAAGCCTTGGGCGGGACAGGGACCACCTCCATTTTCTGTAAAACATACATTCGGCACGTCAGAAAGACTTGCATTTACATAACACCTTTCCCCACCACGGGACTCTGTCGTCAGCCGAGCACCTTTGAAGTGTAATCACTGTTGTAACGCACGAAACGCAGCGGCTAATTCCTGCACAGCAAGATCCCACAAACGACAATGTGATAATGATCGCAGAGTCTGACTTGTGGTGGAGTTGATTGAGGGATAAATACTGACCGGGACATTGAGGAGATCATCCTTATCTCCTCCACATAATAGAGCCATAGGATCTTCAGCATCCCGCTGAGAGAGTGGGCAGGGCCTGGCTTTAAAGTGGTGTTAGCCCCTCGCGATTCCACCCTACGTGTGGGGGAGGGGGGATGGAGTTGTGGGGGGAGGGGGGAGTGGGGGAATCGGATGGAGCAGAGATGGAAGAGGAAACATGGGAGGGAAATGGGGTGGGAGATAGGAGTGGAGGAAGGAGTGGGGGATGGAGTGAGGGAGGGAGTGGGGGATGGAGTGAGGGAGGGACTGGGGGATGGAGTGATTAGCTCTGCTGCCTCGCAGCGCCAGGGACCTGGGTTCGATTCCCGGCTCGGGTCACTGTCTGTGCGGAGTCTGCACATTCTCCCCGTGTCTGCGTGGGTTTCCTCCGGGTGCTCCGGTTTCCTCCCACAGTCCAAAGATGTGAGGGCTAGGTGGATTGGATGTGATAAATCGCCCCTTAGTGTCAGGGGGACTAGCAGGGTAAAATGTGGCGTTATGCGAATTGGGCCTGGGTAGGATTGTTGTCGATGGGCTGAATGGCTTCCTTCTGCACTGTAGGGATTCTATGATTCTCTGAATGGGGGTTTGCAGTGAGGGAGGAAGTGGAAAGGGGGGGGGGTTTGGGGAGGGGATGGAGTGGGGGCGGGGGATGGAGTGAAGTGGGTGGAGTGGGGGTGGGGGGAGGGGGTGCAGTGTGGGAAGGGGTAGACTGGGGGGAGTGCGGGTGGAGTTGGGGAGGGAGTAGAGTGGGGCAGGGGGAGGGAGGAGGGTGGAGTGGGGGAGGAGGTGCAGTGTTGGGGGGTGGATTGGGGGGAGTCGGGGAGGGGTTGGAGTGGGGGAGGGAGTGGAGTGGGGCAGAGGGAGGAGTGGGAGGGGTGGGGGGTGGAGTGGGAGAGGGGAGGGGGTGGAGTGGGGGTGGGGGTAGAGTGGGTGAAGTGGGGAAGGGGGAGGGGGAGCAGGGGGAGGGGGGAAGGTGGGAGTGGAGCAGGGGGAGAAGGGAGGGTAGGAGTGGGGCAGGGGGGAGGGGGAGGGTAGGGAGTGGGGCAGGGGGGAGGATGGGGAGTGGGGAGGGTGGGGAGTGGGGCAGGGGGAGGGGGGAGGGTGGGGAGTGGGGGAGGGAGAGGGGGAGGGTGGGAGTGGGGGGCAGGGGGAGGGGGGAGTGGGGGGCAGGGGGAGGGGGAAGGGGGGAATGGGGGAGGGTGGGGAGTGGGGCAGGGGGAGGGTGGGGAGTGGGTGGCAGGGGGAGGGGGAAGGGGGGAATGGGGGAGGGTGGGGAGTGGGGCAGAGGGAGGGGGGAGAGTGGGGAGTGGGGCAGGGGGAGGGGGGAGGGTGGGGAGTGGGGCGGGGGGAGGGTGGGGAGTGGGGCAGGGGAAGGGGGGAGGGTGGGGAGTGGGGGGCCGGGGGAGGGGGAAAGGGGGAATGGGGGAGGGTGGGGAGTGGGGCAGGGGGAGGGTGGGGAGTGGGGCAGGGGGGAGGGTGGGGAGTGGGGGGCAGGGGGAGGGGGGAGGGGGGAATGGGGGAGGGTGGGGAGTGGGGGAGGGGGGAGGGTGGGAGTGGGGGGAGGGGGGAGGGGGGAGTGGGGGGCAGGGGGAGGGGGAAGGGGGGAATGGGGGAGGGTGGGGAGTGGGGCAGGGGGAGGGGGGAGGGTGGGGAGTGGGGCAGGGGGAGGGGGGAGGGTGGGGAGTGGGGCAGTAGCAGGGGGGAGAAAATCCTCAGCACTCTTACCTCGATGGTCCATATTTGCAGGCCTGGACTGGTGCTGATGTTCCGAAAGGCCTCAGCGACTACGGTCGGCATGGCGACTACTGTTCACAACTGCAAACAAGCACAAAGAAAATGGAGTTCGGGTTAAGATGACATCATGCAGAGTATTTATTGTGATTTTTATTCTTTCTGGAATGTGGCACAACATTGAGAAGACCCATCCCTAACTGCCCTGAAGCAGCTCGCTGTGAATGATAGTTCCACAGCCACACATAGCTTTCATAGAGTCAGAGAGGTTTACAGCATGGAAACAGGCCCTTCGGCCCAACTTGTCCATGCTGTCCCTTTTTTTTAACCACTAAGCTAGTCCCAATTGCCCGCATATGGCCCATATCCCTCTATATCCATCTTACCCATGTAACTGTCTAAATGCTTTTTAAAAGATAAAATTGTACCCGCCTCTACTACTACCTCTGGCAGCTTGTTCCAGACACTCACCACCCTGTGTGAAAAAATTGCCTCTCTGGACCTTTTGTATCTCCCCCCTCTCGCCTTAAACCTATGCCCTCTAGTTTTAGACTCCCGTACCTTTAGATCTAGCTGATCTCTGCCCCTCATTATTTTATAGACCGCTATAAGATCACCCCCTCAGTCTTCTCCGCTCCAGGGAAAAAAGTCCCAGTCTATCCAGCCTCTCCTTATAACTCAATCCATCAAGTCCCGGTAGCATCCTAGTAAATCTTTTCTGCGCTCTTTCTAGTTTAATAATATCCTTTCTATAATAGGGTGACCAGAACTGTACACAGTATTCTAAGTGTGGCCTTACCCATGTCTTGTACAACTTCAACAAGATGTCCCAACTTCTGTATTCAATGTTCTGACCAATGAAACCAAGCATGCCGAATGCCTTCTTCGCCACTTTGTCCACCTGTGACTCCACTTTCAAGGAGCTATGAACCTGTATCCCTAGATCTCTTTGTTCTATAACTCTCCCCAACGCCCTACCATTAACTGAGTAAGTCCTGCCCCGATTTGATCTACCAAAATGCATCACCTCGCATTTATCTAAATTAAACTCCATCTGCCATTCGTCAGCCCACTGGCCCAATTGATCAAGATCCCGTTAAAATCGGAGATAACCTTCTTCTCTGTCCACTATGCCACCAATCTTGGTGTGATCTGCAAATTTATTAACCATGCCTCCTAAATTCTCATCCAAATCATTAATGTAAATGACAAATAACAATGGACCCAGCACGAATCCCTGAGGCACACCACTGGTGGCACAGTGGTTCGCACTGCTGCCTCACAGCCCCAAGGACCTGGGTTCAATGCCCGGCTCGGGTCACTGTCTGTGTGGAGTTTGCACATTCTCCCCATGTCTGCGTGGGTTTCCTCCGGGTGCTCTGGTTTTCTCCCACAGTCTGAAAGACATGCTGGTTAGGTGCATTGGCCATGCTAAATTCTCCCTTAGTGTACCCGAACAGGCGCCAGAGTGTGGCTACTCGGGGAATTTCACAGTAACTTCATTGGAGTGTAATGTAAGCCTTGTGACTAATAAATAAACTAAACTTTTAACGTTGTGCAACAACCTACCATGCGGTACCTTGTCGAAGGCCTTGCTAAAGTCCATGTAGACACCTTCGACTGCACTGCCCTCAACTACCTTCTTGGTTACCTCTTCAAAAAACCAATCAAATTTTGAGACATGATTTTCCACTCACAAAGCCATGCTGACTGTCCCTAATCAGTCCTTGCGACTCTAAATGCCTGTAGATCCTGTCTCTCAAAATACCTTCCAACAACTTACCCACTACAGATGTTACGCTCACCGGTCTGTAGTTCCCAGGCTTTTCCCTGCAGCCCTTTTTAAACAAAGGCACAACATTTGCCACCCTCCAAACTTCAGGCAAATCACCCGTGACTATCGATGATTCAAATATCTCTGCTAGGGGACCTGCAATATCCTCCCTAGCCTCCCACAATGTCCTGGGATACACTTCATCAGGTCCAGGGGATTTATCTACCTTGATGCACTTTAGGACTTCCAGCACCTCCTTCTCTGAAATATGTACACTCCTCAAGACATCACTATTTATTTCCCCAAGTTCCCTAACATCCATGCCTTTCTCAACAGTGAATACTGATGAGAAATATTCATTTAGGATCTTACCCATCTCTTGTGGATCCGCACATAGATGACCTTTTTAATCCTTAAGAGGCCCTATTCAAAGTTTAAAGTCTATTTATTATTGTCACAAGTAAGGCTTACATTAACACTGCAATGAAGTTACTGTGAAAATCCCCTAGTCGCCACACTCCGGCGCCTGTTCGGGTACACTGAGGGAGAATATAGCACGGCCAATGCGTCTAACCAGCACGTCTTTCAGACTGAGGGAGGAAATTTTCTCCCTAGTTACACTTTTGCCCTTTATGTATTTGTAGAAGCTCTTTGGATTCTCCTTTGCCTTATCTGCCAAAACAATCTCGTGTCCCCTTTTTGCCCTCCTGATTTCTCTCTTAACTTTACTCTGACAGCCTCTATGCTCATCAAGGAATCCACTTGATCCCAGCTGCCCATGCACATCGTACGCCTCCTTCTTTTTGACCAGGGTCTCAATATCCCGAGTCATCCAGGGTTCCCGACTTCTACCAGCCTTGCCCTTCACTCTAAAAGGAATGTGTTTACCCTCAACCTGGTTAACACACTTTTGAAAGCCTCCCATTTACCAGACATCCCTTTGCCTTCCCACAGACTCCCCTAATCAACTTTTGAAAGTTCCTGCCTGATACCATCAAAATTGGCCTTGCCCCAATTTAGAATTTTAACTTTTTAGCCAGACCTGTCATTCTCCATAGCTATCTTAAAACTAATGGAATTATGGTCACTGGTCCCAAAGTGATCCCTCACTAACACTTCTGTCACCTGCTCTTCCTTATTTCCCAACAGGAAGGCAAAAGAACAAAGAACAATACAGCACAGGAACAGGCCCTTCGACCCTCCAAGCCCGCGCCGCTCCCTGATCCAAACTAGACCATTCTGCAACTGCAGATTTTCTTCAAAATTGAATTTAAATTCCCCCAGCAACTTGTTCCTGCGATGTGGGCATCGCTGGCAAGGCCACAACCCCACAAACCCAAACCCAAACATCCAGGACTGCACACCCAGGCTCACACACCCAGGCTCACACACCCAGGCATTCACACCCAGGCTCACAGACCCAGGCCCACACACCCAGGCTCACACACCCAGGCATTCACACCCAGGCTCACACACCCAGGCTCACACACCCAGGCTCACACACCCAGGCTCACACACCCAGGCCCGCACACCCAGGCTCACACACCCAGGCTCACACACCCAGGCTCACACACCCAGGCTCACACACCCAGGCCCGCACACCCAGGCCCACACACCCAGGCCCGCACACCCAGGCCCACACACCCAGGCCCGCACACCCAGGCTCACACACCCAGGCATTCACACCCAGGCTCACACACCCAGGCTCACACACCCAGGCTCACACACCCAGGCACTCACACCCAGGCCCACACACCCAGGCCCACACACCCAGGCTCACACACCCAGGCCCGCACACCCAGGCCCACACACCCAGGCCCGCACACCCAGGCTCACACACCCAGGCATTCACACCCAGGCTCACACACCCAGGCTCACACACCCAGGCTCACACACCCAGGCTCACACACCCAGGCACTCACACCCAGGCCCGCACACCCAGGCTCGCACACCCAGGCCCGCACATCCAGGCATTCACACCCAGGCTCACACACCCAGGATCACACGCCCAGGCACTCACACCCAGGCCCGCACACCCAGGCCCGCACACCCAGGCCCGCACACCCAGGCTCACACACCCAGGCTCACACACCCAGGCTCACACACCCAGGCTCACACACCCAGGCACTCACACCCAGGCACTCACACCCAGGCCTGCACACCGAGGCTCGCACACCCAGGCATTCACACCCAGGCTCACACAACCAGGCTCACACACCCAGGCCCGCACACCCAGGCATTCACACCCAGGCTCGCACACCCAGGCTCGCACACCCAGGCTCGCACACCCAGGCTCACACACCCAGGCCCGCACACCCAGGCATTCACACCCAGGCTCGCACACCCAGGCTCGCACACCCAGGCTCGCACAACCAGGCTCACACACCCAGGCCCGCACACCCAGGCATTCACACCCAGGCTCGCACACCCAGGCTCGCACACCCAGGCTCGCACACCCAGGCTCGCACACCCAGGCTCGCACACCCAGGCTCGCACACCCAGGCTCACACACCCAAGCTCACACACCCAGGCACTCACACCCAGGCCCACACACCAAGGCTCACACACCCAGGCTCGCACACCCAGGCCCGCACATCCAGGCATTCACACACAGGCCCGCACACCCAGGCCCGCACACCCAGGCTCACACACCCAGGCTCGCACACCCAGGCCCGCACATCCAGGCATTCACTCCCAGGCTCACACACCCAGGCTCACACACCCAGGCATTCACACCCAGGCTCACACCCCCAGGCTCACACACCCAGGCTCACACACCCAGGCTCACACACCCAGGCTCACACACCCAGGCTCACACACCCAGGCTCACACACCCAGGCTCACACACCCAGGCTCACACACCCAGGCTCACACACCCAGGCTCACACACCCAGGCTCGCACACCCAGGCTCACACACCCAAGCTCACACACCCAGGCACTCACACCCAGGCCCACACACCAAGGCTCACACACCCAGGCTCGCACACCCAGGCCCGCACATCCAGGCATTCACACACAGGCCCGCACACCCAGGCTCGCACACCCAGGCCCGCACATCCAGGCATTCACACCCAGGCTCGTACACCCAGGCTCACACACCCAGGCTCACACACCCAGTCTCACACACCCAGTCTCACACACCCAGTCTCACACACCCAGTCTCGCACACCCAGCCCCGCACACCCAGGCTCGCACACCCAGGCTCGCACACCCAGGCTCACACACCCAGGCCCGCACACCCAGGCTCGCACACCCAGGCTCGCACACCCAGGCCCGCACACCCAGGCTCACACACCCAGGCTCACACACCCAAGCTCACACACCCAAGCTCACACACCCAAGCTCACACACCCAAGCTCACACACCCAGGCCCGCACACCCAGGCTCGCACACCCAGGCTCGCACACCCAGGCCCGCACACCAGGCTCACACACCCAGGCTCACACACCCAGGCTCACACACCCAGGCTCACACCCCCAGGCTCACACACCCAGGCTCACACACCCAGGCTCACACACCCAGGCTCACACACCCAGGCTCACACACCCAGGCTCACACACCCAGGCTCACACACCCAGGCTCACACACCCAGGCTCACACACCCAGGCTCGCACACCCAGGCTCACACACCCAAGCTCACACACCCAGGCACTCACACCCAGGCCCACACACCAAGGCTCACACACCCAGGCTCGCACACCCAGGCCCGCACATCCAGGCATTCACACACAGGCCCGCACACCCAGGCTCGCACACCCAGGCCCGCACATCCAGGCATTCACACCGAGGCTCGTACACCCAGGCTCACACACCCAGGCTCACACACCCAGTCTCACACACCCAGTCTCACACACCCAGTCTCACACACCCAGTCTCGCACACCCAGCCCCGCACACCCAGGCTCGCACACCCAGGCTCGCACACCCAGGCTCACACACCCAGGCCCGCACACCCAGGCTCGCACACCCAGGCTCACACACCCAGGCCCGCACACCCAGGCTCACACACCCAGTCTCACACACCCAAGCTCACACACCCAAGCTCACACACCCAGGCCCGCACACCCAGGCTCGCACACCCAGGCTCGCACACCCAGGCCCGCACACCAGGCTCACACACCCAGGCTCACACACCCAGGCTCACACACCCAGGCTCACACCCCCAGGCTCACACACCCAGGCTCACACACCCAGGCTCACACACCCAGGCTCACACACCCAGGCTCACACACCCAGGCTCACACACCCAGGCTCACACACCCAGGCTCACACACCCAGGCTCACACACCCAGGCTCACACACCCAGGCTCACACACCCAGGCTCACACACCCAGGCTCGCACACCCAGGCTCACACACCCAAGCTCACACACCCAAGCTCACACACCCAGGCACTCACACCCAGGCCCACACACCAAGGCTCACACACCCAGGCTCGCACACCCAGGCCCGCACATCCAGGCATTCACACACAGGCCCGCACACCCAGGCTCGCACACCCAGGCCCGCACATCCAGGCATTCACACCCAGGCTCGTACACCCAGGCTCACACACCCAGGCTCACACACCCAGTCTCACACACCCAGTCTCACACACCCAGTCTCACACACCCAGTCTCGCACACCCAGCCCCGCACACCCAGGCTCGCACACCCAGGCTCGCACACCCAGGCTCACACACCCAGGCCCGCACACCCAGGCCCGCACACCCAGGCTCGCACACCCAGGCTCACACACCCAGGCCCGCACACCCAGGCTCACACACCCAGGCTCACACACCCAAGCTCACACACCCAAGCTCACACACCCAGGCCCGCACACCCAGGCTCGCACACCCAGGCTCGCACACCCAGGCCCGCACACCAGGCTCACACACCCAGGCTCACACACCCAGGCTCACACACCCAGGCTCACACCCCCAGGCTCACACACCCAGGCTCACACACCCAGGCTCACACACCCAGGCTCACACACCCAGGCTCACACACCCAGGCTCACACACCCAGGCTCACACACCCAGGCTCACACACCCAAGCTCACACACCCAGGCACTCACACCCAGGCCCACACACCAAGGCTCACACACCCAGGCTCGCACACCAAGGCTCACACACCCAGGCTCGCACACCCAGGCCCGCACATCCAGGCATTCGCACACAGGCCCGCACACCCAGGCTCGCACACCCAGGCCCGCACATCCAGGCATTCACACCCAGGCTCGTACACCCAGGCTCACACACCCAGGCTCACACACCCAGTCTCACACACCCAGTCTCACACACCCAGTCTCGCACACCCAGCCCCGCACACCCAGGCTCGCACACCCAGGCTCGCACACCCAGGCTCACACACCCAGGCCCGCACACCCAGGCTCGCACACCCAGGCTCACACACCCAGGCCCGCACACCCAGGCCCACACACCCAGGCTCACACACCCAAGCTCACACACCCAAGCTCACACACCCAGGCCCGCACACCCAGGCTCGCACACCCAGGCTCGCACACCCAGGCCCGCACACCAGGCTCACACACCCAGGCTCACACACCCAGGCTCACACACCCAGGCTCACACACCCAGGCTCACACACCCAGGCCCACACACCCAGGCTCACACACCCAGGCTCACACACCCAGGCTCACACACACAGGCTCGCACACCCAGGCTCGCACACCCAGGCTCGCACACCCAGGCTCGCACACCCAGGCCCGCACACCCAGGCGCACACACCCAGGCTCACACACCCAGGCTCACACACCCAGGCTCGCACACCCAGGCCCGCACACCCAGGCCCGCACACCCAGGCCCGCACACCCAGGCCCACACACCCAGGCTCACACACCCAGGCTCACACACCCAGGCTCACCCACCCAGGCTCACCCACCCAGGCTCACACACCCAGGCTCACACACCCAGGCCCACACACCCAGGCTCACACACCCAGGCTCACACACCCAGGCCCGCACACCCAGGCTCGCACACCCAGGCTCGCACACCCAGGCTCACACACCCAGGCCCGCACACCCAGGCTCACACACCCAGGCTCACACACCCAGGCTCACACACCCAGGCTCACACACCCAGGCACTCACACCCAGGCTCACACACCCAGGCTCACACACCCAGGCTCACACACCCAGGCTCACACACCCAGGCTCGCACACCCAGGCTCACACACCCAGGCTCACACACCCAGGCCCGCACACCCAGGCTCACACACCCAGGCTCACACACCCAGGCTCACACACCCAGGCCCGCACACCCAGGCTCACACACCCAGGCCCGCACACCCAGGCTCACACACCCAGGCTCACACACCCAGGCTCACACACCCAGGCCCGCACACCCAGGCTCACACACCCAGGCTCACACACCCAGGCTCACACACCTCAGCTCTGCCACTTTGTTCCAGTCACCTGGAATTCTGTGCAGTGGTGCAATGTCGCTTGCTATCACTTCTAGCTGTCCTGTGCACCCTCAGGCCAAGCCGTACTCTTAGCTAATCATCTTTACAAACTTTACTCAACTCTGAGGGGAGGCCCTGGGGACCGGGTGGTGAAGATACTTCATCCAGTCAACCTGCTTCAAGGTCTACTCATTGCCAGAGCAGCTTGTGCCCTCCGTGGGGGGAGAGGGGTGGGAGGGGGCATGGTTCAGCCATTTGATGCTAAAAGTAAGGCTGAAGTTGTCAGGATTCTTGTTGAAAATACAAACGCCCTCCCTCGGGAGGGAAGCCTGTCGTTGTCTCAATGTGACTCCAATGTACCTCCTGGAGTATTACAGCAACATCTCACCACGTACCTTCTCTGAGGAACTGGGAATAATAAATGCCAGTCTTGTTCACGTCTCGAGAGTGAATCAAAATAAACACTTCGTGGGGCATGTGTAGATTTCTGTCCTCCGATTTTCCAGCATCCTTCGATCAGAATAAATCCCACAGGATGTGGGTCACCAAGGACACCCTTGAAGAAACTACAAAGAGTCGCGAACGAAGCCCAGCCCATCACTCAAACCCGCCTCCCATCCATTGGCCCTGTCTACACTCCCCGCTGTCTCGGCAAAGCAGCCAGCATAATCAAGGACCCCACGCATCCCGGACATTCTCTCTTCCACCTTCTTCCCTCGGGAAAAAGACACAAAAGTCTGAGGTCACGTACCAACCGACTCAAGAACAGCTTCTCCCCTGCTGCCGTTAGACGTTTGAATGGACCTACCTCGCATTAAGTTGATCTTTCTCTCCACCCTAGCTATGACTGTAACACTCCATTCTGCACTCTCTCCTTTCCTTCTCTATGAACGGTATGCTTTGCTTAGCGTGCAAGAAACAATACTTTTCAGTGCATATCAATGCATAATTGCAGCATAACCCCACGGCTCTTAAACTCCAACCCCCTGTTAATAAAAGCTAACACACTATAGGCCTTCTTCACAGCTCTATCCACTTGACTGGCAACCTTTAGAGATCTGTGGATATGGACCCCAAGATCTCTCTGTTCCTCCACAGTCTTCAGAACCCTACCTTTGACCCTGTAATCCACATTTAAATTTGTCCTACCAAAATGAATCACCTCACATTTATCAGGGTTAAACTCCATTTGCCATTTTTCAGCCCAGCTTTGCATCCTATCTATGTCTCTTTGCAGCCTACAACAGCCCTCCACCTCATCCACTACTCCACCAATCTTGGTGTCATCAGCAAATTTACTGATCCACCCTTCAGCCCCCTCCTCTAAGTCATTAATAAAAATCACAAAGAGCAGAGGACCAAGCACTGATCCCTGCAGCACACCGCTAGCAACCTGCCTCCAATCCGAAAATTTTCCATCCACCACCACCCTCTGTCTTCGGTCAGACAGCCAGTTACCTATCCAATCGGCCAACTTTCCCTCTATCCCACACCTCCTCACTTTCATCATAAGCCGACCATGGGGGACCTTATCAAACGCCTTACTAAAATCCATGTATATGACATCAACTGCCCTACCTTCATCAACACACTTAGTTACCTCCTCAAAAAATTCTATCAAATTTGTGAGGCACGACTTGCCCTTCACGAATCCGTGCTATCTCGGATTAATCCGCATCTTTCTAAATGGTCGTAAATCCCATCCCTAAGGACCCTTTCCATCAATTTACCAACCACCGAAGTAAGACTAACCGGTCTATAATTACCAGGGTCATTTCTATTCCCTTTCTTAAACAGAGGAACAACATTCGCCATTCTCCAGTCCTCTGGCACCATCCCCATGGACAGCGAGGACCCAAAGATCAACGCCAAAGGCTCTGCAATCTCATCCCTTGCCTCCCACAGAATCCTAGGATACATTTAATCAGGCCCAGGGGACTTATCGACCTTCAGTTTATTCAAAACTGCCAAGACATCCTCCCTCCGAACATCTATTTCCTCCAGCCTATTAGCCTGTAACACCTTCTCTTCCTCAAAAACATGGCCCCTCTCCTTGGTGAACACTGACGAAAAGTATTCATTCATCACCTCGCCTATCTCTACTGACTCCATACACAAGTTCCCACTACTGTCCTTGACCGGCCCTAACCTCACCCTGGTCATTCTTTTATTCCTCACATAAGAGTAAAAAGCCTTGGGGTTTTCCTTGATCCGACCCGCCAAGGACTTCTCATGTCCCCTCCTAGCTCTCCTAAGCCCCTTTTTCAGCTCATTCCTTGCTAACTTGTAACCCTCAATCGAGCCATCTGAACCTTGTTTCCTCATCCCTACATAAGCTTCCCTCTTCCTTTTCACAAGACATTCCACCTCTTTTGTGAACCATGGTTCCCTCACTCGGCCATTTCCTCCCTGCCTGATAGGAACATACCTATCAAGGACATCCTGTATTTGTTCCTTGAAAAAGTTCCACTTTTCATTAGTTCCTTTCTCTGACAGTTTCTGTTCCCAACTTATGCCCCCTAATTCTTGCCTATTCGCATCATAATTACCCCTCCCCCAATTGTAAACCTTGCCCTGCCGTACGGCCCTATCCCTCTCCATTGCAATTACAAAAGACACCGAATTGTGGTCACTATCTCCAACTTGCTCTCCCACAACCAAATCTAACACTTGGCCCGGTTCATTTCCCAGTACCAAATCCAATGTGGCCTCACCTCTAGTCGGCCCATCCACATATTGTGTCAGGAAACCCTCCCGCACACACTGCACAAAAACTGCCCCATCCAAACTATTTGACCTACAAAGGTTCCAATCAATATTTGGAAAGTTAAAGTCCCCCATGACAACTACCCTGTGACCCCCACACATATCCATAATCTGCTTAGCAATTTCTTCCTCCACATCTCTATTACTATTTGGGGGCCTATAGTAAACTCCTAGCAACGTGACCGCTCCTTTCCTATTTCTAACTTCAGCCCATATTACCTCAGTGTGCAGATCCCCCACGAAGTGTCTTTCCGCAGCCGTTAAACTATCCTTGATTAACAATGCCACTCCTCCACCTCTTTTACCAGCTTCCCTACACTTAGTGAAACATCTATACCCCGGAACGTCCAACAACCATTCCTGTCCTTGTTCTACCCACGTCTCCGTAATGGCCACAACATCGTAGTCCCAAGTACCAATCCACGCCCCAAGTTCATCTACCTTGTTCCGGATGCTCCTTGCATTGAAGTAGACACACTTCAACCCACCTTCCTGTCTACCAGTACCCACCCTTGACCCTGATACCTTCCCCAATACCTCACCACCCTCACTGACTTCTGGACTACAACTCCCTTTCCCACTCCCCTGACAAATTAGTTTAAACCCCCCTGAAGAGCCGTAACAAATTTCCCTCCGAGGATATTGGTGCCCCTCTGGTTCAGGTGCACCCCGTCCTGTTTGTACAGGTCCCACCTTCCCCAGAACGTGTTCCAATTATCCACGTATCTGAAACCCTCCCTCCTGCACCATCCCTGCAACCACATGTTTAACTGCACTCTCTCCCTGTTCCTCAACTCGCTATCACGTGGTACCGGCAACGTACCAGAGATGACCACATGTTTCGTCTTGGCTCTCAGCTTCCAGCCCAGCTCCAGAAATTCCTGCTTTAAATCCCCGTCCCTTCTCTTACCTATGTCATTGGTACCAATGTGCACCACAACTTGTGACTGTTTCCCCTCCCCCTTCAGAATCTGGAAAACACGGTCTGAGACATCACGGACCTTGGCATCCGGTAGGCAACATACCATCCGTGAGTCTCTTTTGCTGCCACAGAACCTCCTATCTATCCCTCTAACTAACGAGTCCCCAATAACTATCGCCCTCCCGCTCTCCCCCTTTCCCTCCCGAGCCACAGAGACGGACACAGTGCTGGAGATCCTCTCACTGCTGGAGATCCTCTCACTGCGGCTCCCCACTGGTATGTCATCCCCCTCAACCGTATCCAAAGCGGAATACTTGTTGCTAAGGGGAACGACCACCGGGGATCCCTGCACGGACTGCTTCCTCCCAGCCCCTCTCACCGTCACCCATCTGTTTTCAATCCTCGGAGTAACTGTATTCCTAAAGCTTGTGTCTATGGCCATCTCTGCGTCCCTGATGATCCTAAGTTCATCCAACTCCAGCTCCAGTTCCCTAACACGGTTTTGGAGGAGCTGCAGATGGGTGCACTTCCCACAGGTGTAATCAGTAGGGACACTGTCGTCGTCCCTCACCTCAAACATAGTGCAAGAGGAACATTGCACTGCCTGCACACCCATCCCCTCTAGATACCTTGCCAGTACCAGGTAGAAAGTGCAAAAATGAATTCAACTCACCCCTGCTCGCCCTTTCAGCCTAAGCCCTGTGAGCCAAAGTCTTATAGCTCACACTCTGCTTCCCACACACTCCACAGCCCGCTCCCGACGCTGCCCGCCGTATACTGCAGCCTACCTTTTATACTTCACGCGCTTAAAAAACCCTTCCCAGACTCCTTTGCTGCCCACTTCTAGTTTTCACTTTAAACTTGAAAAACTGCTGTTAAAGTAAAGGCCAAAAAAATACACACACTAGCTGACTAATTAAATAAATAAACAATTCAATTAATCCAATTAATCTCTCACCAGCACTGCTGCCTTCAATCACCCCTCTCAGCTTGCTCCAGTGGATCAATGAGGGGGAACCTCCCAGGTAACTGACTTTTAAAGTTAAAATAAAAACCCTTCCCAGACTCCTTTGCTGCCCACTTCTAGTTTTCACTTTAAACTTGAAAAACTGCTGTTAAAGTAAAGGCCAAAAAAATACACACACTAGCTGACTAATTAAATAAATAAACAATTCAATTAATCTCTCACCAGCACTGCTGCCTTCAATCACCCCTCTCAGCTTGCTCCAGTGGATCAATGAGGGGGAACCTCCCAGGTAACTGACTTTTAAAGTTAAAATACAAACCCTTCCCAGACTCCTTTGCTGCCCACTTCTAGTTTTCACTTTAAACTTGAAAAACTGCTGTTAAAGTAAAGGCCAAAAAAATACACACACTAGCTGACTAATTAAATAAATAAACAATTCAATTAATCCAATTAATCTCTCACCAGCACTGCTGCCTTCAATCACCCCTCTCAGCTTGCTCCAGTGGATCAATGAGGGGGAACCTCCCAGGTAACTGACTTTTAAAGTTAAAATAAAAACCCTTCCCAGACTCCTTTGCTGCCCACTTCTAGTTTTCACTTTAAACTTGAAAAACTGCTGTTAAAGTAAAGGCCAAAAAAATACACACACTAGCTGACTAATTAAATAAATAAACAATTCAATTAATCCAATTAATCTCTCACCAGCAGAGGAGATTTACCAGGATGCTGCCTGGTTTGGAGGGTAGGTCTTATGAGGAAAGGTTGAGGGAGCTAGGGCTGTTCTCTCTGGAGCGGAGGAGGCTGAGGGGAGACTTAATAGAGGTGTATAAAATGATGAAGGGGATAGATCGAGTGAACGTTCAAAGACTATTTCCTCGGGTGGATGGAGCTATTACAAGGGGGCATAACTATAGGGTTCGTGGTGGGAGATACAGGACGGATATCAGAGGTAGGTTTTTTACGCAGAGAGTGGTTGGGGTGTGGAATGGACTGCCTGCTGTGATAGTGGAGTCAGACACTTTAGAAACATTTAAGCGGTTATTGGATAGGCACATGGAGCACACCAGGATGATAGGGAGTGGGATAGCTTGATCTTGGTTTCAGATAAAGCTCGGCACAACATCGTGGGCCGAAGGGCCTGTTCTGTGCTGTACTGTTCTATGTTCTATGTTCTATGTGACAATAATAAATTAAATCAAATCAAAGTATGGGGATAGTGCAGGCAGGAAGATGGCATTGAGGTTGAAGATCAGCCATGATCTAGTTAAATGGTGCAGCAGGTTTGAGGGGCCGAATGGCCTACCCCTGCTCCTGTAATCTAAGTGAGGTCCAGGCGGAAATTGGAAAACTTGGCAACAAAAGGAAAAGCAAGATGAGTAAAACAAAAGGATTTTCCCAAAGCAAAGTGGTCCGGATTGGGGATGCAGCGTCTGAGAATGCGGCAGATACAATCATGGCTTTCAAAAGAGAATTGGAGAGGTTCTTAAGGGAAAGGAATCACTCAGCTACCGGGTAAAGGTGGGGAGAGCGGAGCTCGGTGAGTTGCTTTGGATTTGATTTATTATTGTCACATGTATTAACATACAGTGAAAAGTATTGTTTCTTGCGCGCTATACAGACAAAGCATACCATTCATAGAGAAGGAAACCAGAGAGTGCAGAATGTAGTGTTACAATCATAGCTAGAGCGTAGAGAAAGATCAAGTTAATGCAAGGTAAGTCCATTCAAAAGTCTGACAGCAGCAGGGAAGAAGCTGTTCTTGAGTTGATTGGTACGTGACCTCAGACTTTTGTATCTTTTTCTCGACCGAAGAAGGTGGAAGAGAGAATGTCCGGGGTGCGTGGGGTCCTTAATTATGCTGGCTGCTTTGCCGAGGCAGCGGGAAGTGTAGACAGAGTCAATGGATGGGAGGCTGGTTTGCGTGATGGATTGTGCTACATTCACGACCTTTTGTAGTTTCTTGCGGTCTTGGGCAGAGCAGGAGCCAGACCAAGCTGTGATGCAACCAGAAAGAATGCTTTCTATGGTGCATCTGTAAAAGTTGGTGAGAGTTGTAGCTGACATGCCAAATTTCCTGAGTCTTCTGAGAAAGTAGAGGCATTGGTGGGGCTTTCTTAACTATAGTGTCGGCATGGGGGAGAACCAGGATAGATTGTTGGTGATCTGGACACCTAAAAACTTGAAGCTCTCGACCTTTTCAACTTCCTTCCCAGTGATGTAGACAGGGGCGTGTTCTCCACTGCGCTTCCTAAAGTCGATGACAATCTCCTTCATTTTGTTGACATTGAGGGAGAGATTATTGTTGCCGCACCAGTTCACCAGATTCTCTATCTCATTCCTGTACTCTGTCTCATCATTGTTTGAGATCTGACCCACTATGGTGGTGTCGTCAGCAAACTTGAAATTCGAATTGGAGGGGAATTTGGCCGCACAGTCATAGGTGTATAAGGAGTAGAGTAGGGGGCTGAGAACACAGCCTTGTGGGGCACCGGTGTTGAGGATGATCATGGAGGAGGTGTTGTTGCCTATCCTTACTGATTGTGGTCTGTGAGTTAGGAAGTTCAGGATCCAGTTGCAGAGGGAGGAGCCGAGGCCCAGGCCACGGAGTTTGGAGTTTCGTGGGAATAATAGTGTTGAAGGCTGAGCTGGAGTCGATAAGTAGGAGTCTGACATAGGTGTCCTTGTTATCTAGGTGTTCCAGGGTTGAGTGCAGGGCCAGGGAGATGGCGTCTGCTGTGGACCTGTTGTGGCGACAGGCAAACTGTAGTGGATCCAGGTAGTCCAGGAGGCTGGAATTGATTCGTGCCATGACTAACCTTTCGAAGCACTTCATAATGATGGATGTCAGAGCCACCGGCCGGTAGTCATTGAGGCACACTGCTTGGCTTTTCTTAGGTACCGGGATGATGGTCGTCTTCTTGAAGCAGATAGGGAGCTCAGATTGTTGTAAGAGAGAGACAGCACAGGCTCAATGGGCCAAATAGCCTCTTTCTGTGCTGTAACCATCCTATATTACTGACATTACAATAGTGACTACAATTCCAAAGTGCTTCATTGGCTCTGAAGCAGTTTGAGATGTCCAGTGGTCAGGTCCCATGCTATATGAATACAAAACTTTCCCTTAATGTTCCAACTTGATCCCCACTGTAAGGGTACCAAATCTAACATTTATTATTAGTGTTACAAGTAGGCTTACATTAACACTGCAATGAAGTTACTGTGAAATTCCCCTAGTCGCCACAGTCCGGCGCCTGTTAAGAACATAAGAACATAAGAAATAGGAGCAGGAGTAGGCCATTTAGCCCCTCGAGCCTGCCCCGCCATTCAATAAGATCATGGCTGATCTGACGTGGATCAGTACCACTTACCCGCCTGATCCCCATAACCCTTAATTCCCTTACCGATCAGGAATCCATCCATCCGCGCTTTAAACATATTCAGCGAGGTAGCCTCCACCACCTCAGTGGGCAGAGAATTCCAGAGATTCACCACCCTCTGGGAGAAGAAGTTCCTCCTCAACTCTGTCCTAAACCGACCCCCCTTTATTTTGAGGTTGTGTCCTCTAGTTTTAACTTCCTTACTAAGTGGAAAGAATCTCTCCGCCTCCACCCTATCCAGCCCCCGCATTATCTTATAAGTCTCCATAAGATCCCCCCTCATCCTTCTAAACTCCAACGAGTACAAACCCAATCTCCTCAGCCTCTCCTCATAATCCAAACCCCTCATCTCCGGTATCAACCTGGTGAACCTTCTCTGCACTCCCTCCAATGCCAATATATCCTTCCTCATATAAGGGGACCAATACTGCACACAGTATTCCAGCTGCGGCCTCACCAATGCCCTGTACAGGTGCATCAAGACATCCCTGCTTTTATATTCTATCCCCCTCACAATATAGGCCAACGTTTGGGTCAATGCACCTAACCAGCACGTCTTTCAGGCTGTGGGAGGAAACCGGAGCACTCGGAAGAAACCCACGCAGACATGGGGAGAACGTGCAGACTCCGCACAGACAGTGACCCAACCCGGGAATTGAACCCGGGTCCCTGGAGCTTTGAGGCAGCAGTGCTAACCACTGTGCCACTCCCCTAGCTCTAAGCTCTGCCCTTTGAATGTTCTTTGTAACTGAGGGACATGCCCTAGATCAACAGAACCTTTCCTTACAATGTTTCAGTGTTCGATTTTAGATAGCTCCATATATAGACATTGTCAGGCACCTCACAAACAGTGCAGCTTATTCCACACACCCTCACACACCCTCTCACACTCTCTCATACACACCCTCACACACACACACCCTCACACACACACACTCACACACACCCTCATACACACACACACTCATACACACTCACACACTCATACATACTCACACTCACACACACACACTCACACACCCTCACACACAGACACACATTCACACACACACGCTCATACACACAGACACACACACACCCTCACACACACACTCACTCATACACACCCTCACACACAGACACACACATATACACACACAGACACACACCCTCACACACACTCTCTCTCACCCATGCACACTCACACACCCTCACACACTCCCTCACACACACCCTCACACACACCCTCACACACACACAGCCCAGGAGGGTTGAAGCCTGTTTATTGAAGGAAACTCTCAGAGATAACAACAGAAAATTCTGGAAATATTCACAGGTTTTGACCTTCTAACTTGCCCTCAGTCTGATGGAAGGTCAGAAAGCAGCAATATTTAACCCTCTCTCTCTCTCTCTCTCGTACACATACGCTTTAGCATGGCTAATCCCCCGAGCCTACACATCTTTGGACACTAAGGGGCAATTTAGCATGGCCAATCCACTTAACCAGCACATCTTTGGACACTAAGCGACAATTTAACATGGCCAATCCACCTAACCAGCACATCCTTGGACACTAAGGAGCAATTTAGCATGGCCAAGCCATCTAACCAGCATGTCTTTGGACTGTGGGAGGAAACCGGAGCACCCGGAGGAAACCCACGCATTAATGAGGAGAATGTACAAACTCCACACAGACAGTGACCCAAGCCAGGAATCGAACCCGGGTCCCTGCCACTGTGAGGCAGCAGTGCTAACCACTGTGCCCAGTAAAGTCTGTTGATATCTGAACCAAAATTCAATGAATAAATCTGGAATATAAAGCTGGTTTCGGTAATGTGGCCATGACAATGATCCCCTGGTCTGGCTTACATGTGACTCCAGACCCACAGCGACTCTGAAAAGCCCTGGTGAGTCACTCAGTTCAAGTGGCAGGTGAGGGACGGGCAACACATACGGGCCCTTCAACAGTGACGCCCACATCCCGTAAAACGAAAACAACGCAAATTCAATCACCAGGGATTTAAGGTGATTGATAGATGGTTAGGGCGGCACGGTGGCGCAGTGGGTTAGCACTACTGCCTCACAGCGCCAGGATCCCAGGTTCGATTCCCGGCTCGGGTCACTGTCTGTGTGGAGTTTGCACGTTCTCCCCGTGTCTGCGTGGGTTTCCTCCGGGTGCTCCGGTTTCCTCCCACAGTCCAAAGTTGTGCGGGTTAGGTGCATTGGCCATGCTAAATTGTCCCATAGTGTCCTGGGATGCGTAGGTTAAAGAGGTTAGCGGGGTAAATGGGGTTATGGGGATAGGCCTAGGTGGGATTGTGGTCAGTGCAGACTCGATGGGCCGAATGGCCTCCTTCTGCACTGTAGGGTTTCTATGATTCTATGAATCCATCTAACCTGCACATCTTTGGGTTTAATTGAGTGCAAAGAACTTTGGAGTATCCTGAGGTAAAAGGGGTTGTATAAACATGAGATTTCTTTTCTTTATCAGGCTATATCAGTCGGCACTCGTAATGGGACATAAAGAAAGACAGCAAAATCCAGAGCTTTCTCTACATTTCATAGAATCCCTACAGTGCAGGAGGAGGCCATTCGGCCCATCGAGCCTGCACTGATAACAATCCCACCCAGACCCTATCCCCATAACCCCATGTATTTATCCTAGCTAGTCCCTCTAACACTAAGGCTCAATTTAGCATGGCCAATCAATCTAACTCGTACATCTTTAGACTGTGGGAGGAAACCGGAGCACCCAGAGGAAACCCACGCAGACACGGGGAGAATGTGCAGACTCCGCACAGGCAGTGACATGAGGCCGGAATTGAACTTGGGTACCTAGAGCTGTGAGGCAGCAGTGCTCACCACCGTGCCACCCCTGCTCGGAAGAATCCCTGGCTAAGCTGCCCATTTCCTAGGCACCGACGGGAACCAGCTGATTGAATACACAAAAGGGGCCTTGTGTACGGTCACAGTGTGTGCACCCATCAGAACTAATGACAGGTGGCGCATGGCGCAGACAGCAGGCCTGGGAACATGCAGTTGGCACAAATTAGATTCTGCCCTTTACAGTGAGGCCTCTGTTACCCTGGCGGTGTGAGAAGGGGCGTTCGAACCTGGGGCCTGGCTCCCTCCCCCACCCACTCACTTCCATCAGGCATTTATAACCCTGAGTGATTGAGACAACAACATCCCAAACCCAGCCATCCATTTCAAACAGGCCTGAAGAGGACACCTCTAAACTGAGTCAATTTACCTCAGACTCCCGCCCGCTCGACGCTCTGATAGCTGTCCAGCTGGCTGCCTGAAGGAAAAGTCTCTTTCCATTTGAACTAAAAGACCATTTTCTTTCTGCTTACCTCGCTGCCTGGCCCTGTTGGCGATATGTGCATTTGTATAGCGCCCACAATACAGTTTAAAAGCATCCGGCGGCATTCCGCAAATTGAGGTTTGACACCGAGCCACACAGAAACATAGAAGATAGGAGCAGGAGGAGGCCATTCAGCCCTTTGAGCCTGCTCCCCCATTCATCACGATCATGGCTGATCGTCCAACTCAATAGACTGATCCCACATTCCCCCCATATCCTTTGATCCCCTTTGTCTTAGGCAGCACAGTGACACAGTGGGGGCGGCATGGTGGCACAGTGGTTAGCACTGCCGCCTCACAGCGCCAGGAACCCAAGTTTGGTTCCCAGCTTGGGCCACTGTCTGTGCGGAGTTTGCACGTTCTCCCCGTGTCTGCGTGGGTTTCCTCCAGGTGCTCCGATTTCCTCCCACAGCCCAAAAGATGTGCTGGTTAGGTGCATTGGTCATGCTAAATTCTCCCTCAGTGTACCCGAACAGGCGCTGGAGTGTGGCAACTCGGGGATTTTCACAGCAACTTCACTGCAGTGTTAATGTAAGCCTACTTGTGACATTAATAAATAAACTTTAAAACTTTAAACCTTAACCCATTCTTGAAAACATAAAATGTTTTGGCTTCCTGTTTAGTGAATTCCACAGGCTCACCACTCTCTGGGTGAAGAAATGTCTCCTCATCTCCGTTCTAAATGGTCTACCCTGAATCCTCAGACTGTGACCCCTGGTCCTGGACACCCCCCCACCATCGGGAACATCCTTCCTGCATCTACAATAGGACAGATGATCGAAAGCTCATTGAAAGAGGTCCGCTTTAAGGAGACTCTTGGAGGAAGAGGTGGAGAAAGGGTGGGAGGCAGAGATTTAGGGAGGAAATTCCTGTGCCTAGTGCCTGTACAATTAAAGGCATGGTAATCCCACTGAGGGAAGCCATTCAGCCCATTTGCCTCAACTTTCCTTACAACACCTGGGTCCTAACGGCACTGTGGGTGTACCTCCACCACTCAGGCTGCAGCCGGTCCGAGAAGGCGGCTCACCACCACCTTCTCAAGGGGAAACTAGGGAAGGGCAATAAATGCTGGCCTGGCCATTGATGCTGAATGGATAAAGTAGAAAGAATTTGCAGCAGAATCCACAGCCCTGATTCGCATTGCCATTCCCAGCAAGTCACACCAAATACTCACCAACCTTTGGGCAAAAAAGTGAAATTTATCTTTTTGCCAGTTTGTATCCAGGACCACTTGTCCTGTTGTTAAAACTTTATTGAGTGATCTGGTGTGTTTCTTTTTTGTATTTGTTCAAGGGCTGTGAGTGTCATTGGCTAGGCCAGTATGTATTGTCCATCCTTAATTTTATTTGAGTTATTATTGTCACATGTATTAGCATACAGTGAAAAGTATTGTTTCTTGCGATGACAAAGCATACCATTCATAGAGAAGGAAAGGAGAGAGTGCAGAACATAGTGTTGCAGTCATAGCTAGGGTGTAGAGAAAGATCAACTTAATGCAAGGCACGGTAAGAAGTCTCACAACACCAGGTTAAAGTCCAACAGGTTTATTTGGTATCACAAACTTTCGGAGCGTTGCCCCTTCATCAGGTGAGTAAGGAGCAGCGCTCCAAAAGCTCGTGATGCCAGATAAACCTGTTGGACTTTAACCTGGTGTTGTGAGACTTCTTACCGTGCCCACCCCAGTCCAGTGCCGGCATCTCCATGTAATGCGAGGTTGGTCCATTCAAACGTCTGACAGCAGCAGGGAAGAAGCTGTTCTTGAATCGGTTGGGGTACGTGACCTCAGACTTTTGTATCTTTTTTCCAACAGAAGGTGGAAGAGAGAATGTCCGGGGTGCGTGGGGTCCTTAATTATTGCCGGCTGCTTTGCCAAGGCAGCGAGAAGTGTAGACAGAGTCAATGGATGGGAGGCTGGTTTGCGTGATGGACTGGGCTTCCCCTTGAGAAGGTGGTGACAGGATATTCAATGGTTGCTCGGCTGTTTCAGACAACACTGAGAGCAAGCCTGCCAATCAGACCGAACGTTTGTGGAGTATTAATGCTGCCCACTTTGCTGTAAACATGTGAGACTTGGACTGTGTACCAGCGTCACGCCAATCAGGGGTATAATGCTGGAACTGTATAAACCGCTGACTGGGCCACAGCTGGAGGTTTGTGTACAGTTCTGGTCAACACATCACAGGAAGGACATTGAAACCATAATTGTTAGGGAAGGAAATCTGCCGTTCTTACCCGATCTGGCCCACGTGACTCCAGAGTCACTTGGCCGAGCAAGATGCTCACTTCAAGGGCAATTAGGGATGGCCAGCCAGCGACGCCCACATCCCATGAAAGAACTATTAAAATGGTAATTTCTTTGGGGAATTTCGTTACCTTGGATTTGCAGAATGACAAGCAAGATTTGATGACTTTACTCCGTGCCAAGCGTGGCAAATTTAACATGACTGAAATAAGCCAGCACCTCATCAGGTCCAAAACTAACAACTTGGACCAAGACTCAGGCCAGAAGCTGATTTTACCAGTCCCAGCTGGTTTGAGTAAGAGGCAAAGCAGAGAGTGATTCTGGCCATCCTATTATTGCAACTATACAAGGCATTGGTGAGGCTGCACCTGGAGTATTGCGCACAGTTTGGGTCCCCTTATTTGAGGAATGATGCAGTGGCATTGGAGGCAGTTCAGAGGAGGTTCACTAGATTGATTCCAGAGATGAGGGGTTTGTCGTATGAAGAGAGATTGAACAGTTTAGGCCGACACTCTCTGGAATTTAGAAGAATGAGGGGAGATCAAATTGAGGTATACAAGATGATAAAAGGAATGGATAAAGTAGACGTGGAGCGGATGCTTCCTCTTGTGGGGCATTCTAGGATGAGAGGTCTTAGGATAAGGGGCAGCAAATTTAAAACAGAGTTGAGGAGAAACTACTTCTCCCAAAGGGTTGTGAATCTGTGGAATTCGCTGCCCCAAAGTGCGGTGGATGTTGGGACAGTGAGTAAATTTAAGGAGGAGTTAGACAGATTTTTAATTGGTAATGGGTTGAAGGGTTATGGGGAGAAGGCAGGAAAATGGGGATGAGGATCGTATCAGCCATGATCGAATGGCGGAGCGGGTTCGATGGGCCAAATGGCCTAATTCTGCTCCTATATCTTATGAACACTCTCCCAGATAGGGTCAGCAAAGGGCAGCTGCTTACATGGTGTCCAGGCTCAGGCTGTAGCCCCCAGAGTCCCACATCGGTAGATAAGAGGACTCCCTCCAATCAGGAGTCTGGGGATCTGAGGCCAGGTCCGAGACTGGCTGGTACAAAGCGGGACACAGCCGAACGGAGTCTCCCGGCCTTGGCTGTGGAGAGGCATCCCTCGGAACGTTTCCTGGAATGCCCTCTACCGCCAGCCCCGTGTAACCCTGAAGAGGTGAAAGTCTCAAAACTCTCAGAGTCTGTGTGGGACATTGGCCGAGGAAGGTGTGGCAATATGAGGGAGGAGACCCTGAGGGTCATCTAATGTCACTCAAAGAACAAAGAGAACAAAGAAAATTACAGCACAGGAACAGGCCCTTCGGCCCTCCAAGCCTGCATCGACCATGCTGCCCGACTTAACTAAAACCCCCGACCCTTCCGGGGACCATATCCCTCTATTCCCATCCTATTCATGTATTTGTCAAGACGCCCCTTAAAAGTCACAATTGTATCCGCTTCCACTACCTCCCCCGGCAGCGAGTTCCAGGCACCCACCACCCTCTGTGTAAAAACCTTGCCTCGTACATCTCCTTTAAACCTTGCCCCCTATTAAGTGACTCTTCCACCCTGGGGAAAAGCTTCTGACTACTGGCGCAGTAACATGGGGGCCCGCTCTACGGAACCGAAGGCTGAGCACAGGAAGGCCTAATGTCTTCTCAAGGATAGGCACAGACTAGTTATTGAGTATGATGAGTCAGGAAGGTATATTTAGTCGGCCAATATAGAGTATTGTGTGCAGTTTTGGCCTTCCTTTCTGAGGAAGGATGTTCTTGCTCTCGAGGGAGTGCAGCGAAGGTTTACCAGGCTGATTCCAGGGATGGCGGGACTGGTGTATGAGGAGAGATTGACTAGGTTCGGATTGTTTTCACTGGAGTTCAGACGAATGAGGGGGGATCTCATAGAGACTTATAAAATTCTAACAGGACTAGACAGGGTAGATGCAGGGAGGATGTTCCCGATGGTGGGGGGAGTCCAGAACCAGGGGTCACAGTCTGAGGATTCAGGGTAGACCATTTAGGACGGAGATGAGGAGACATTTCTTCACCCAGAGAGTGGTGAGCCTGTGGAATTCATTACCACAGGAAGTAGTTGATGCCAAAACATTGAATGTATTCAAGAGGCGGCTGGATATAGCACTTGGGACGAATGGGGTCAAAGGTTATGGGGAGAAAGCAGGATTAGGCTATTGAGTTGGATGATCACCTTAAACCTATGCCCTCTAGTTTTAGACTCCCCTACCTTTGGGAAAAGATATTGACTATCTAGCTGATCTATGCCCCTCGTTGACCAATGCGTCAACTCCATTTACCCCTGCCAGCTGCTCATCACTAGACAACCGCACCCAACAAAAATCTATCCACTTCATTCTTGAAAGCTCCAACTGAACCCCAACATCCACTGCTCCCACGAGAGGATATGACCCATCTCCTGTCAACACGGTAGAATAAGTTTAAAGTTTATTTATTATTGTCACAAGTGGGCTTACATTGACACCACAATGAAGTTACTGTGAAAATCCCCTAGTCGCCACACTCCGGCACCTGTTTGGGTACACTGAGGTAGAATTTAATGTGGCCAATGCACCCTAACCAGCACGTCTTTCGGACTGTGGGAGGAAACCAGAGCACCCGGAGGAAATCCACGCAGACACGGGGAGAAGGTGCAGACTCCGCACAGACAGTGACCCAAGCCGGGAGTGCTAACCACCGTGCCGCATAGTCGACTAGTAACTTAGAGTAATGAAAGGGAGACATTAGTTCAAATCCTACCAAAGCTGCTGGGGGAATTTAAATTAATTAAAATAATAAATATGGAACAAAATACCATTCTCGTTATTAATGATCATTAAGCTTTCATCGATTGTTGTAAATACCTATCTAGTTCACTAATATCCCTTCAGGGAAGGAAATTTTTATTATTCATTTGTGGGACATGGGTGTCGCTGGCTGGGCCCAGCATTTATTGCCCATCCCTAGTTGCCCTTGGAGGGCAGCTGAGAGTCAACCACATTGCTGTGGCTCTGGAGTCACATGTAGGCCAGACCGGGTAAGGATGGCAGATTTCCTTCCTTAAAGGACATTAGTGACCAGATGGGTTTTTCCGACAATCGACAATGGTTTCATGGTCATCAGTGGATTCTTAATTCCAGATATTTTTTATTGAATTCAAGTTCCACCATCTGCCGTGGCGGGATTCGAACCCGGGTCCCCAGAACATTAGCTGAGTTTCTGGATTAATAGTCTAGCGATAATACCACTCGGCCTCCCCTGAAATCTGCCATCCTTACCTGATCTGGCCTATATGTGACTCCAGAGCCACAGCAATGTGGTTGACTCTCAACTTTGCCCGTGTGTCGGCACGGTGGCACAGCGGTTAGCACTGCTGCCTCACAGCGCCAGGGAGCCCGGTTCAATTCCCGGCTTGGATTACTGTCTGGGTGGAGTTTGCACGTTTTCCCCGTGTCTGCGTGGGTTTTCTGGGTGCTCTGGTTTCCTCCCACAGTGTAAAGATGTGTGGGTTAGGTGGATTGGCCGTGCTAAATTGCCCCTCAGGGGAACTAGCTAGGGTAAATGCATGGGGTTACGGGGATAGGGCCTGGGTGGGATTGTGGTCGATGCAGACTCGATGGGCTGAATGGCTTCCTTCTGCACTGTAGGATTCTATGATTCTCTGAAATGGCCGAGTGAGCCACTCACTTCAAGGAGGGGCAATTAGGGATGAGCAATAAATGCTGGCCCAGCCAGCGACACCACATTCCAATCACGGATATGGAAGGAGAAACACGTCAGCTGTCAACTGAATAAAAAAACTGAGAAACCAAAATCATAACAGAAAAATCAGGAGAAAAACAAAGAATGTTAGTCAGCCCTGGGAGGGAAGCAGCCCAGTTCAACCAGTTATTCCCAGCCCTGGCAAACCACCAAGTTTACCTTCAAAGTCGCTGCTGATGACAGGTTAAACCAAGGCCTCCATCTGCCCTGCCAGGTGATCAGAAAAGGATCCCATGGTCACTATTTCGAAGGAGAACAGGGATAATTTCCCTTGAGAGCCTGACATTCCCTCAATCAATCACCATTAAAGGTGTGGCGACAACAATCTCTCCCTTAATGTCAGCAAAACAAAAGAGATAGTCATCGACTTCAGGAAGCGTAGTGGAGGACATGCCCCTGTCTACATCAATGGGGATGTAGTGGAAATGATCGAGAGCTTCAAGTTTTTAGGTGTCCAGATCACCAACAACCTGTCCTGGTCCCCCCATGCCATCACTATAGTTAAGAAAGCCCACCAACACTTCTACTTTCTCAGAAGACTAAGGAAATTTGGCATGTCAGCTACAACTCTCACCAACTTTTACAGGTGCACCATTGAAAGCATCCTTTCTGGTTGTATCACAGCTTGGTATGGCTCCTGCTCTGCCCAAGACCGCAAAGAACTACAAAAGGTTGTGAATGTAGCCCAATCCATCACGCAAACCAGCCTCCCATCCACTGACTCTGTCTACACGTCGCATTGCCCCAGAAAAGCAGCCGGCATAATTAAGGACCCCACGCAACCCAGACACACTCTCTTCCACCTTCTTCCATCGGGAAAAAGATACAAAAGTCTGAGGTCACGTACCAACCGACTCAAGAACAACTTCTTCCCTGCTGCCATTAGACTTTTGAATGGACCTACCTCATATTAAATTGATCTTTCTCTACACCCTAGCTATGACTGGAACTACATTCTGCACTCTCTCCTTTCCTTCTCCCTTATGTATCATAGAATCATACAGTGCAGAAGGAGGCCATTCGGCCCATCAAGTCTGCACCGTCCACAATCCCACCCAGGCCCTATCCCCATACATTTATCCTAACTAGTCTCCCTGACACTAAGGGGCAATTTAGCACGGCCAATTCACTTAACCTGCACATCTTTGGAGTGTGGGAGGAAACCGGAGCACCCGGAGGAAACCCACACAGACACGGGGAGAATGTGCAAACTCCACACAGACAGTGACCCGAGCCGGGAATCGAACCTGGGTCCCTGGCGCTGTGAGGAAGGAGTGCTAACCACTGTGCCACCGAGCACTCTATGAACGGTATGCATTGTCTGTATAGCGCACAAGAAAGAATACTTTTCACTGTATACTAATACATGTGACAATAATAAATCAAATCAAAGCGGACCTGCTGAGATTTTCCAGCATTTTCTGTTTTTGTACCACTTAAATATCACTTGTTTGCTCCTTTCTCACTTTGTTACACGGGAGCTTGCTGTCGGCAAATTGGTTTGCGGGTCGCTGCGTTATGACGGTGACAACGCTTCAGAGTTAGGGTCTGTGTTGTTTGATGGAGGGTGGGTTTGTGTGGGAGGAAACCGGAGCACCCGGTTCGATTCCCGCCTCGGGTCACTGTCTGTGCGGAGTTTGCACGTTCTCCCCGTGTCTGCGTGGGTTTCCTCCGGGTGCTCCGGTTTCCTCCCACACAAACTTGCGGAATTCACTGGTACAGTGGGAGGGGGTGGGGGGGGGGGAACGTGGTTATTGTCCTGGAGAAGTGCGGAGGGTGTAAGTGCCACAAACTTAGCGTTACAGGCTGTTAAACACTTTGGGACATCTTGTAGCCTTGACAGGTGTGATCCAAAACGCGAGTCAGTTCTTTGACCAGCTGCGGGTTAATTTGTCCCCGAGGGGATTGAAGATTGTCAGAGGTTTCAAATATATCCGAGGAATGCAGGTGAGCAGGAAGCGAAAGGCTTTCTTGCTGAGGCTGAGGGATTTGTGCAATTAACTCTGTTGGAACAGAGCTCCATTAAAAAAATTCCCTGTTTAATTTCCTCACTCACCACTCTCCGCCCCGTTCCTGGAACAGTGGCATTTAGGAACACGGAACAGTTTCTAGACACCCCTCATCTCTCTCTCTCTCTCTCTCCCACACCACTGTGAATGTTACTTCATGAGGTTTGAACCATAGAAAAGTTACAGCACCAAAGGAGACCATTCAGCCCGTATTGTCCATGCAAGCCCAAGGACACCCAGGTGCCCTTCCTAATCCCACCTTCCTGAAGGTTGCTTTTACCTTTGGGATCCTCCACTCTGAAGTCTAGGTTATGTTTAAAGTTTTTAAGGTTTATTTATTATTAAGAAGTCTCACAACACCAGGTTAAAGTCCAACAGGTTTATTTGGAATCACGAGCTTTCGGAGCGCTGCTCCTTCATCAGGTGAGTTCACATGGGTCCACCCACCTGATGAAGGGTCGCCGCTCCGAAAGCTCGTGATTCCAAATAAACTTGTTGGACTTTAACCTGGTGTTGTGAGACTTCTAACTGTGCCCACCCCAGTCCAACGCCGGCATCTCCACATCATATTTATTATTAGTCACAAGTAGGCGGCACGGTGGCACAGTGGTTAGCACTGCTGCTTCACAGCACCAGGGACCTGGGTTCGATTCCCAGCTTGGGTCACTGTCTGTGTGGAGTCTGCACGTTCTCCCCGTGTCTGCATGGGTTTCCTCCGGGTGCTCCGGTTTCCTCCCACATTCTGAAAGATGTGCTGGTTAGGTGCATTGACCCGAACAGGCACCGGAGCTTGGCAACTAGGGGAATTTCACAGTAACTTCATTGCAGTGTTAATGTAAGCCTTACTTGCGACTAATTAAATAAACTTTAACTTTAAGCTTGCATTAACACTGCAATTAAGTTACTGTGAGAATCCCCTCGTTGTCACACTCCGGCGCCTGTTCGGGTACACTGAGGGAGAATTTAGCATGGCCAATGCACCTAACCAGCACGTCTTTCGGACTGTGGGAGGAAACCGGAGCACCCAGAGAAAACCCACACAGACACGGGGAGAACGTGCAGACTCCGCACAGACAGTGACCCGAGCCGGGAATTGAACCCGGGTCTCTGGTGCTGTGAGGCAGCAGTGCTAACCACTGTGTCACCGTGCTGTCCCTGTGGCAGATGCTGAAATGGGAGTGATTCACGCCATAATATGAGGGTTTCTGCCTCTCCTAGCCTTTCAGGCAGTGAGCTCCACCAACCCCTGGGCAGAACAATTGCCCCTCAGCTCGCATATAAACCAGCTACCTCATGCCCCTAATTATGGACCCCTCACCCAAGGGGAATAGGACTCTGCCATCCACTTTACCTATGCCCCTCATCATTTTATTAATTTCAAATTATTATTGATTCTTCCACGGGATGTGTGAGCATCGCTGGGCCAGCATTTGTTGACCATTCCTAATTGCCCCGTTCCAAATGGTTTGCTGCCATTTCGGAGGGCAGTTAAGACCCAATCACTGTTCTGTCAATCACATTTAAGCTCCTTTATAGCTAAAGGAATAGAATATAAAGATAAGGAAGTATTGCTGCAACTATACAAGGCATTGGTGAGGCCGCACCTGGAGTATTGTGCACAGTTTTGGTCCCCTTATTTGAGGAAAGATGTAGTGGTATTGGAGGCAATTCAGAGGAGGTTCACTGGATTGATTCCAGAGATGAGGGGTTTGTCGAATGAAGAGAGATTGAACAGTTTAGGCCCATACTCTCTGGAATTCAGAAGAATGAGAGGAGATCAAATTGAGGTATACAAGATGATGAAAGGTGTGGATAAAGTAGACGTGGAGCGGATGCTTCCTCTTGTGGGGCATTCTAGGACGAGAGGTCATAGTCTTAGGATAAGGGGTAGCAAATTTAAAACAGAGTTGAGGAGAAACTACTTCTCCCAAAGGGTTGTGAATCTGTGGAATTCGCTGCCCCAAAGAGCGGTGGATGCTGGGACATTGAGTAAATTTAAGGAGGAGTTAGACAGATTTTTAATTGGTTATGGGTTAAAGGGTTATGGGGAGAAGGCAGGAAAATGGGGATGAGGAGCATGTCAGCCATGATCGAATGGCGCAGTGGGTTCGATGGGCTGAATGGCCTAATTCTGCTCCTATATCTGATGAACTTATGAACTGTGGGTCTGGGTAGACCAGACCAGATCAGGTGAGTGTGGAAATTTCCTTCCCTAAAGGACATTGGTGAACCAGATGGGATTTGTCGTCACCGTTACTGAGACTAACTTCTATATTTCAGGTTTTACTAATTCAATTTAAATTCCACCAGCTGCCGTGGTGGGATTTGAACCCAGGTCAAAGGAAACGACCGTGGCCTCCCCAATAACTATAATTCTCCAAACTAGGCCGACGCTTCATGTGTCTCTGTGTGAACAGATTTTTCCTAACAGTGTGGTGTCCAGAGCTGTACGCAGTATCCCAGCTGTGCCATAATGAGTGTTACAGCCTGCTGGGTTCCAGTGTTGATGAGACTGGACTTTCCCCATGTGCAGTGACTGGGGAAATAGGATTACATTAAAAACCCACTGGAAACATCAAATAAAGTGAGCTGGCACCTCAACTAAAATAACGAGAACTTTCATTAACATAGCACCTTTAGCCATGTCAACTTGTCATCATATAATCATAGAATCCCTACGGTGCAGAAGGAGTTCATTCAGCCCATGAAGTCTGTACCCACTCGCTGACAAAGAATCTTACCCAGGCCTTTTGCCCCACCCTATCCCCATAACCACAAGCATTTGCTATGGCCAATCCACCATCTTTGGAATGTGGAAGGAAACCAGAGCACCCGGAGGAAACCCACGTAGACACGGGGAGAATGTGCAAACTCCACACGGTCACCCAAGGCTGGAATTGAACCTGGGTCTCTGGCGCTGTGAGGCAGCAGTGTGGATGTGGGTGTCACTGGCAAGCCCATTGGATTGAACTGAGTGACTTGCTCAGCCATTGCAGAGGGCGTGTGAAGAGTCAACAGCGTCTGGAGTCACACAGAATCATAGAAACCCTACCATGCAGAAGGAGACCATTTGGCCCATCGAGCCTGCACCAACAACAATCCCACCCAAGCCCTATCCCCGTAACCCCACGCTAAGAGGCAATTTATCACGGTTAATCCACCTAACCCGCACAGCTTTGGACTGCGGGAGGAAACCGGAGCACCCGGAGGAAACCCACGCAGACATGGGGAGAACATGCAGACTCTGCACAGACAGTGACCCAAGGCCGGGAATTGAACCCGGGTCCCTGGCGCTGTGAGGCAGCAGTGCTAACCACTGTGCTGCCCAGAACTGGGAAAGAATTTCCTTCCCTGACAGGACACTCGTGAATCAGACGGGTTTTCACATGGTCACTATTATGGAGACTAGCTTTTCAGATTTGAATTCACACTCCACCAGCTCCTGTGGGGGCATTGAACCCCCCTCCCCAGAGCAATAGCCAGGATTACTAGTCAGGTGACATTACCACTACACCACTGAGGGGACAGTGTTACCATGGAGATACAGCAACACTGAGGAGACAGTGTTACCATGGAGATACAGCAACACTGAGGAGACAGTGTTACCACGGAGATACAACACAAAGGATGCAGTGTTACCATGGAGATACAACACTGAGGAGACAGTGTTACCACGGAGATACAGCAACACTGAGGAGACAGTGTTACCATGGCGATACAACACAAAGGATGCAGTGTTACCATGGAGATACAACAACTTTGAGGAGACAGTGTTACCACAGAGATACAGCAACATGAAGGAGACAGTGTTACCATGGAGATACAACAACTTTGAGGAGACAGTGTTACCATGGAGATACAACAACACTGAGGAGAGTGTTACCAAGGAGATACAGCAACATGAAGGAGACAGTGTTACCATGGAGATACAACAACACTGAGGAGACAGCGTTACCACGGAGATACAACACTGAGGTCAGTTGGATAACAGAATCATCGGGGCTGACGCACACACAGTCACATCCTAAGCATAGAATTACACACACTGACCCGATGCACTGACCCGCGCACATTTACCCACGCAAACCTACGCACGCACACAATCTCACACTGGTGTATACACCCTGACACTGATAGATATACAACATCACACTGCACTGCAATGCTCTCTGTCACACAACTGGCCAAGGGAACCTCCTCTCTGCAGGAGTTCCTAGCAAGCATTCTCAGAGAACTAGCTTTATTTAAGTTTAAAGTTTATTTATTAGTGTCACAAGTAAGCTTACATTAACACTGCAATGAAGTTACTGTGAAAATCCTCCAGTTGCCACACTCCGGCGCCTGTTCGGGTACACTGAGGGGGAATTTAGCATGGCCAATGCACCCTAACCAGCACATCTTCCGGACTGTGGGAGGAAACCGGAGCACCCGGAAGAAACCCACGCTGACACGGGGAGAACGTGCAGACTCCGCACAGACAGTGACCCGAGCCGGGAATTGAACCTGGATCCCTGGCGCTGTGAGGCAGCAGTGCTAACCACTGTGTCACCGTGCCGCCACTTCATTTGGAAGGAGTTGGGTGAAGGGGGCCTGGCTTGGTTGGATAAAGCAGAGAAGGTAAGGGGTGGGGCGGGGCTGTGTCCAGGAGGCAAGGCCTTTGTCAGGGCTGTTCCCTAATCTCTGCCCCAATATCCCCGCGCCTCCCTCAATTAGCCAAGCTCCCGCCACATCGCCACGACAACCGTTGCTTGGTGGTCTGTGTGAGGGATCCCAGCCCAATCCTAAGGTTCTTCACTCTAAACAATGTGGAACCCGTGCTAGGCCTCACCACAGTAATACTGAGGAATGTTCCACACACACACTACAGCGGCCTTGCCCAGATCACATTACACCGCCTCCACGCTGAGGGCTTACTACTGAAACCCTGCCAACTTGTCCAGCATAAAACATCAACACATTACCGAACATTACAGGAGGCCATTCAACCCAACATTCCCCTGCCGGCGCATTGACAGCGCTGTCCTGTTGTGTTCATTCTCTGCTTCCTGTCTGTAGCCTGGCAAACTTCCCTTTTTAAGTCCATATCCAATGTTTTTATTGAATCAGCATCTGACACCCTATCAGCCTCATCGAAGCCCACTGAGTCACTTCCACTTTTTGGAATAATATTTGAACCTAAAAGCAGATCACCTGTCCATTCTTTTTGAATGGATCTACCTCGTATGAAGTTGATCTTTCTCTACACCCTAGCTATGACTGTAACACTACGTTCTGCACTCTCTCCTTTCTTTCTCTATGAACGGTATGCTTTGTCTGTTTGGCGTGCAAGAAACTATGCTTTTCACTGTATACTAATACATGTGACAATACATATGACATCTGGTGAACTGGTGCGGCAACAATAATCTCTCCCTCAATGTCAACAAAACGAAGGAGATTGTCATCGACTTCAGGAAGTGTAAAGGAGAACATGCCCCTGTCTACATCAATGGGGACGAAGTAGAAAGGGTCGAGAGCTTCAGGTTTTTAGGTGTCCAGATCACCGACAACCTGTCCTGGTCCCCCCATGCCGACACTATAGTTAAGAAAGCCCACCAATGCCTCTACTTTCTCAGAAGACTAAGGAAATTTGGCATGTCAGCTACGACTCTCACCAACTTTTACAGATGCACCACAGAAAGCATTCTTTCTGGTTGTATCACAGCTTGGTATGGCTCCTGCTCTGCCCAAGACCGCAAGGAACTACAAAAGGTCGTGAATGTAGCCCAATCCATCACGCAAACCAGCCTCCCATCCATTGACTCTGTCTACACTTCCCGCTGCTCCGGAAAAGCAGCCACCATAATTAAGGAGCCCACGCACCCCGGACATTCTCTCTTCCACCTCCTTCCATCGGAAAAAAGGTACAAAAGTCTGAGGTCACGTACCAACCGACTCAAGAACAGCTTCTTCCCTGCTGCTGTCAGACTTTTAAATGAACTTATCTTGCATTAAGTTGATCTTTCTCTACACCCTAGCTATGACTGTAACACTACATTCTGCACTCTCTCCTTTCCTTCTCTATGAACGGTATGCTTTGTCTGTATAGCGCGCAAGAAACAATACTTTTCACTGTATGTTAATACATGTGACAATAATAAATCAAATCAAAATCAAATGAGATCAAAATTCTCTCCTTTTGGATTGTGGGATCTTGCTTTGCACATGGTTCTGTGCGGATAGGGCGGAGGTGAACAAAGGTGGGAGGAGGTTCGTGTGGGCAACTCAACAACCCCCTCCTCCTCTCTCTGCATTCCTTTTACCTTAAATCTGGGTCCTCCTGTGTGTGGGGACAGCCCCTCCCTATCCGCCCGATCACATCCCCCCTCATCCATTTAAGCACCTCTATTATATTTTCCCCTTCACCTGCTCTGCTTTGAGAACAGCCCCAGTTTCTCCGTTCTCTCTGTGGACTCCTTCATCGCTGGAACCAATTCCCGGCAGGCTTGGGCCTACACTCATTGGTGTTTCGCAGAACGGGAGCTGATCTTATTGGGCGGGATTTTACAGCCTTGCTCGACCCAGGGCCGGAAAATCCCGCCCGGGCTTCCCATTGCCTGCTTGACGTTTGTGGGATCTTACTGTGTCTAGACTGGCTGCCGCGTTTCCTGCATGACAACAGCGACACCACCTCAAACATATTTCATTGGGCGGCAAAGTGCTTCGGGGGTTACCAAGGGCGCTACATGAATGCAAGTCGTTCTGCCGCCCAACCCCCTCCGCCCCCCCCCCCCACCCCCCCCCGTCCCCAGAACTCCGGCACGGGTCCATGGGACAGGAAAACCGCAACTCACTCGAGGGAAAAGGACAACTCGGGAACAGGGAAACTGCAACCGTTGGCGGGTTCGGCCCAGAATTTCCTGCTCCTCTGTCTCACCGAGCGAAATGTTCTGGGGACCTGGGTTCAAATCCCACCACGGCGGATGGTGGAATTTGAATCCAATAAAAATCTGGAATTAAGAATCTGCTGATGACCATGAAACCATTGTCAGTTGTGGTAAAAACCCATCTGGTTCACTGATGCCCTTTTGGGAAGGAAATCTGCCGTCCCTACCCGGTCTGGCCTACACGTGACTCCAGACTCACAGCTTTCAAATGCCCTCTGATAGGGAGGGACAGGCAAAAAATGGATATGAAAAGAGTATCCGGCATACCCCCCCCCTCACACACTCTGGGAACACTGGGATCAGGAGGAGGCCATTCAGCCCCTCGAGCCTACCCCTCTACTCAATCAGACTTGCACTGAAACTGCCCTTAGTTCACCTGCCCTCCATTATCCTTTCACCCAGCGACAAATAGCTGCTCCCCTCCCCCAGGCACCCACAGCGCGGGGGGAGGGGGTGCGGGGGGGCAGTGGGCGGTGGCGGGGCGGGGGGGGGGGGGATTGCGAGGGAGACAGTTTCTGATTTCCCTTTGTACAGGAACAAGTGTCTGTCGCCTCCGTTTAACGAAACGATCGCGTCGTTCTCTTGTTTGGATCCTGGCCCCGCTCACACCCGCGTCCCCCCGACCCACCCTCACACACACACACACACTCACAGACAGACGCACACACAGACACACACACTCACAGCTCCAAACTCTCGCTGCATCTCTCTTTCTCTCTCTCTCTCCGCAGAGAATTAAATCCAGTTCTGAGGCTGGTTCCGTGCCCCACCCGTTCTCGATTCAGCCGCAACAAAGTCAAATCTCTCACTCAAATCAATCCAACTCACCCTCTCTCTCTCGCTCTCTCCCCCCCACCCTGTACCAGGGCCCCCGTCAACACAACCCTCTGCCTCACCCTCTCCTCTCCCACCCTCCAACAGAACTCCGAGAGGGCAGCACCGACTGCAGTTAGAAATGGTGTACAGGCCCCAGCTACTCAGATTATCCTTTCCAGATGTTTCTGTCGGTATTGGTAGATGAGAATTAAACAAAAAGTGCACGCACACACACACACACACACACACATACCCATAGAGAGACACACCCACAGAGAGACACACACAGAGACACAGACACACACACACACAGAGACACAGACACACACACTCACGCACAGTGATCCAGGTTACCTGTTGCTGCCTCGCACACCTCTCTGGGAGTAAGTACCTGCGATCTTGCTCTCTCAGCCTCTTCACGCCGACCGTGGCCACACCTGTCGAACCTGCTCTCTCACTCAAACGGGGCGGGGGAAATATAGCAGCAAAAAACCAACAAACACCCTGATGACTCAGTCCCTCAAACATCCTTCCTTCTCCCCGCCCACCCCGGGGAACCTGGTTTAATAATCCCAAAAACACACACACACAGGAACCAGTCATCCATTCGGCCCATCGAGTCTGCTCTAACCCCCCCCCCCGCCCCCCCCCCCGCGCCCCCGGCCTTCGACAAGATGGTGGGCTCATCGGATTGTGGCCTTAGCTCCACTTTCCTGCCCCGTAACCCGTCACTCCCTTGTCGATCTAATGGTCTCGACCATTAACCTCTCCCCAATCCCCCCAACCGCCCACCCCTCCCCCAACGCCACTTCCCCCGCCGCCCCCCCCCCATCTCTGCAACCTCCTCTTAAACCCCACAATATCTCCCCCAGCCCCCCCACCAATACTCCCCCCCCCCTCCTCCACCCACCCACCCTCCATTCCTCCGACTCTGGTTTAATGTACAATTCCACCCCCTCCTACACGGCACCCCCTCCCCCCCCCCCCCCCCCCCCCACACTCCCCCCCCCCTACCCCCCCCTCCCCCCCCACCCCCACCCCCACCCCCACACCTTTCCTTCATCCTGATGGCTGTACCTTCAGCTCCTTATAAAGTTTATTTATTAGTGTCACAAACAGACTTGCATTAACACCGCAATGAAGTTACTGTGAAAATCCCCCAGTCGCCACTCTCCGGCGCCTGTTCAGGTTACACTGAGGGAGAATTTAGCACGGCCAATGCACCCTAACCAGCACGTCTTTCAGACTGTGGGAGGAAGCCGGAGCACCCGGAGGAAACCCACGCAGACACGGGGAGAACGTGCAGACTCCACACAGACAGTGACCCCAGTCGGGAATCGAACCTGGGTCCCTGGCTGTGAGGCAGCGGTGCTAACCCACTGTGCCACCCCGTGCCACCCTATATAAACATAGAAAACAGGCGTAGGCCATTCGGCCCTTCGAGCCTGCTCCGCCATTCATTATGATCATGGCTGATCATCCAACTCATTAGCCTGATGGGCTAGATACCCCCCTATGTGTGGGAGTTGCCTCCTCGATGCCCTCTGCCACTCCACCGCACTGGCTCCCATCTTCAATGCCTACTTCCTTGGCCCACTTTCTGATCACCCGCTTCGAGTGCCACCTCCTTCGGCCCACCATCCATTTCCTTCCATCTGACAAGTCCCCAGGGGCACGTTTCCACTCCTTTCGAGGCTACTAAATGTATGCCAGTTATTGCTGTGGCTTGGATGATTCCTCTGGGATCTCCTCCACAGCCCCAGGCAGCACGGCTAACCAGGCAGTGGTTCGCACTGCTGCCTCACAGCACCAGGGACCCGGGTTCGATTCCCGGCTTGGGTCCCTGTCTGTGTGGAGTTTGCACATTCTCCCCGTGTCTGCGTGGGTTTCCTCCGGGTGCTCCGGTTTCCTCCCACAGTCAGAAAGACGTGCAGGTTAGGGTGCATTGGCCGTGCTAAATTGCCCCTTAGTGTACCCGAACAGGCGCCGGAGTGTGGCGACTGGGGGATTTTCACAGTAACTTCATTGCTGTGTTAATGTAAGCCTACTTGTGACACGAACAAATAAACTTAAACATAGATTGGCCACTCTCCCTGTGCAACCCAGGGCTATTCGACAACATGGGTCATTGGTTTCAAACCAAAATGGTTGTCAATTCTTGCACAGAACGCTCCCACAAACTATAATCTAACAATGACCGGATAGCTTTTATTCATTTGTGGGACATGGGCGTCGCTGGCTGGGCCAGCATTTATTGCCCATTCCTAGTTGCCGTTGGAGAACAGTTGAGAGTCAACCACATTGCTGTAGCTCTGGAGTCACATGTAGGTCAGACCGGATAAGGATGGCAGATTTCCTTCCCTAAAGGACATTATCGATCCCAGGTCCCCAGAACATTAGCTGAGTTTCTGGATGAATA